>NC_142928.1:121911679-122030380 GCF_046866305.1 Octopus bimaculoides | reverse complement strand
TATAAATATATATATATTTATATATATATATATATATATTTATATATATATATATATATATTTATATATATATATATTTATATATATATATATATTTATATATATATATATATATTTATATATATATATATATATATTTATATATATATATATATTTATATATATATATATATATTTATATATATATATATATTTATATATATATATATATATTTATATATATATATATATTTATATATATATATATATTTATATATATATATATATATTTATATATATATATATATATTTATATATATATATATATATTTATATATATATATATATATTTATATATATATATATATATTTATATATATATATATATTTATATATATATATATATATATTTATATATATATATATATAATATATTTATATATATATATATATATATTTATATATATATATATATATATTTATATATATATATATATATATATATATATATATATTTATATATATATATATATATATATATATTTATATATATATATATTTATATATATATATATATATATATATATATTTATATATATATATATATATATATATATATATATATATATATATATATATATATATACGGTTTAGATATAGATTCAAGGCTTGAATATGGTACTTATGCGAAGGCACCCGAATTTCACATCCCAAAAGGATGGGTGATTAAAATCAAATAATAAGCAACACGGATTTCAAAAGTGATTGCAGTACGCACGTTTCATGCTACTTCAATTTATTTAAGTAATGTGAGCATTACCTTAAATGCAATATGAAGAGCAATCTTCAGCTGCACGAAAAAATGTAGAAAAAAAGACATATTACAAATGTGGCAACATATTAAAACCAAGTGGGAGAGAGCAGAGGAAGAATATATAAGTCCATCTTGACATAGCAGAGTCTATCAGGCTAGTCTGATAGACTCTGCTATGTCAAGATGGACTTATATATTCTTCCTCTGCTCTCTCCCACTTGGTTTTAATATGTTGCCACATTTGTAATATGTCTTTTTTTCTACATTTTTTCGTGCAGCTGAAGATTGCTCTTCATATTGCATTTAAGGTAATGCTCACATTACTTAAATAAATTGAAGTAGCATGAAACGTGCGTACTGCAATCACTTTTGAAATCCGTGTTGCTTATTATTTGATATATATATATATATATATATATATATATATATATATATATATATATATATGAGATAAACTTACCTAGAAATGGATGTGTGACGTTCAATCAAATAATATAAATGATATATATACACATATGCATGTATCTATACATATATATATATATTTAAAATCTTAGGGAATAGTAAGTATTCCAGGTTATCAGGACATTTACTATTTTACACTTGACTAATGCAATGTAAACAGTATCATTTATAATATTATTACAAACTTGGGATTTTACGAATAGATTCATGTTATTCCCAAAATACTTAGTGCATGACAAAGTGAGTGGCCATTTA
The DNA here is from genome assembly GCF_046866305.1 of Octopus bimaculoides. NCBI lineage: Eukaryota > Metazoa > Mollusca > Cephalopoda > Octopoda > Octopodidae > Octopus > Octopus bimaculoides. The sequence goes on along the minus strand of NC_142928.1, from coordinate 122,028,867 downwards.
CACATGAACAAGAAGGAGTAAACATTATGTCAGTAAGTATTCTTCCTCTGTTAAATTTTTTTACTAGTTTTATTCAATAAACTTATAACGTATATAGTGGTTTTTACTAAATAATATTTTTAAACACTATTAACTTACATTTGACATAAAAAATGGTAATTTATACTTGTATAGATAGGGGTAAATCTTACACTAAATTATTAATTCCCGTAATGTTTATATAGGTTGGTTGAAGGATTTGATGAGTTTATAATATAGTTGTTGGGGATTTCCTTAGGTTTAGCATTTTCTATATATATCAGAATTGTAATTTAGGTGTTTAATTTTTTTAAATGTTTTGAAAATATATTTGTAATTTATATATTTTTATTCTTATTTTTCTATTTAATATGACTTCTAATATGTATTTTAACTTTGACCTGTTAATAATAATAACAATAAGATAAATAGCCTGAGGACGCACTGGTCGATTTATGCATTAGGTATAACCTTGATATACATCCCATCAGTGCAGAAACACATGTAGCGTTGATTAGAAATACCTTCTTTTCCCACAGACTAATAACAGGTAAGTTACAAATATGTTTTTCAACTAATTTTATTGTATTTTATAGTAGGTTTTTTAACTACTTATATTATTTTATTGAATATAACTTTCTATGTGTATTTCATACAATAAGATAATCCTGAAATAGGAGTTTCGGTTCTATTGGTAAAATCCTAAATTTGTACCTAGGATGAGGTGGTGAAGCACAACCTCCGAACATTAGGTCTCACCGAGGCAATGACTTCTGACCGAGACCTTTGGAAATATGCTGTGCGTGAGAAGACCTGGCAAGCCAAGTGAGACCAAAATACAAGGCCTCTGCCAGGGGTGTAGCCAGCCCACTTATGCGTACCTTTCCTTCATTGGACACTAAACTCCGCTTGTGAAGACCTGTTGAGGCAAGTGAAATCGAAATTGAACTAAGTTCGACGACTGGCCCCTATGCCAACGTCTCCTTCATTGGACACCAAACTCAGCTTGCGAAGACCTGTTGGGGCAAGCGAAATCGTGATGGCACCTGTACCAGTGGAGCACTAAGAGCACCATTTGAGCGTGATCATTACCAGTGTCGCCTTCCTGGCATGGGAAAAGTTATTCGAGCGAGATCGTTGCCAGTGCCGCTGGACTGGCTCCTGTGCTGGTGGCACATAAAATACACCATTTTGAGCATGACCATTGCCAGTACCGCCTGATTGGCCTTCATGCCAGTGGCACGTAAAAGCACTCACTACACTCTCGGAGTGGTTGGCATTAGGAAGGGCATCCAGCTGTAGAAACTCTGCCAAATCAGATTGGAGCTTGATGTAGCCATCTGGTTTCATCAGTCCTCAGTCAAATCGTCCAACCCGTGCTAGCATGGAAAGCAGACGTTAAATGACGATGATGATGATGATCGTTGCCAGTGCCCCTGGACTGACTCTTGTGCGGGTGGCACATAAAATAAACCATTTTGAGCATGGCCGTTGCCAGTACCGCCTGACTGGCCTTCATACTGGTGGCACGTAAAAGCACCCCCTACATTCTCAGAGTGGTTGGCATTAGGAAGGGTATCCAGCTGTAGAAACTCTGCCAGATCAGTTGGAGCCTGGTGTAGCCATCTGGTTCACCAGTCCTCAGTTAAATCGTCAAACCCATGCTAGCATGGAAAGCGGACATTAAATGATGATGATGATATATACATACATCAACCCCTAACTCTCTCACGCTATATATATATATATATATATATATATATATATATATATATATGTGTGTGTGTGTGTATGTATGTATGTATGTATGTCTATATATATATATATATATATATATATATATAACAAAGTAAAGTTGTAAGATACCGCACGAGTGGAAATATATATGAAAGAAGGTTTGAAAATGCAATTTTAAAGATGTTTATTCACTTGACCGGTTTCACTTTTTTAGAAAAAGATTGTTTGTGAGTATTTGTTGTGATTGTTGGGATTGTACTGTGTGTATATGTGTGTGTGATCTTTTACTGGGGAACGGGCATATTGTGTTTGTGTGTGTGTATGTACATATGTGTGCATATATGTGTGTGTGAATGTGATTTGTAATTGTCAGGGTGGTGTGTAGGTGTGTGCATGTATGTGTTTACGTATGTGTGTATGTGTATGTTGGTTATGGTTGCTAGAATCATATTGTAAGTGTATATATATGTATGTTTTTTTCTTGGAATGTGTGTAGGTTTGTGCTCTAGTGTGGGGATATTGTGATTGTGCGTGTGTACATTTTCTTATTATTACCAAAGAATGTATATATGTATTTTAATACTTAAATTGTTTTTAACATTTTCTTATTATCAAAGAATATATGTATTTTTATATATGTATTTTAATACTTAAACTGTTTTTAACATTTTCTTATTATTAGCAAAGAATGTATATATATGTATTTTAATACTTTTATTATAACCAGTACTTAACACAACAAAGCTTTACATTTTACTTTTGACAATCTTTTTCTAAAAAAGTGAAACCGGTCAAGTGAATAAACATCTTTAAAATTACATTTTCAAACCTTCTTTCATATATATGTATATATATATATATATATATATATATATATGTATATATATATATATATATATATATTAATGCTCGTTTTTATATTTACACTTGACTAATGCAATGTAAACAGTATCATTTATAATATTATTACAAACTTGGGATTTTACGAATAGATTCATGTTATTCCCAAAATACTTAGTGCATGACAAAGTGAGTGGCCATTTACACATGAACAAGAAGGAGTAAACATTATGTCAATAAGTATTCAATTGGATCTATAACTTGCATTGGATCATGTGTGTATGTGCATATATGTGTGCGTATGTGTGTGTATTTATATATTCATATACACGTACATCTATGTACATATGGAATTTGGTTCTTTCTCAGCACCCTGAACATTAAAATACCTAGATTCTAATAAATCCTATAACTGCTTGTGTGTGTGTGACAGAGAGAGAGAGAGAGCGATAAAAGTTCAGGATTCGAGTGGATCAGGTACCTAAATAGTAAGACATCAAGCCAAGGAATCATTAAGAGACACATAATGTTGGTTCTTGAAATGTTTTTTCTAAATGTTTAATTTGTGTATATTCACCTGATGAAAACAGATTTATTCCGCATGATATAATAATTTTGTTCCTCAATAAAAGGCTCGTTTGAAACAGCTGTAGGGAATGAACTAATATCTTTCTGTTGTTAGTTATGTATGTATGTATGTATGTATGTATACATAACTATATACATATATATATATACACATGTATATATGTGGCTGTGTAGTTAAGAAGCTTGCTTCCCAACCATGTAGTTTAAAGTTCAATCCCTTTGGACCTTGGAAAGTATCTTCTACTATATCCCTGGGCTAAACAAAGTCTTGTGAATGATTTTAGTCAAGGGAAACTGGAAAAGAAATTCATCATATGTGTTTACATGTGTGTGTGTGTGTGTGTGTGTGTATCTGCGTGCACTTGATTCATCTGTGCTTCTCCAAAAAGCTTGTTCAGCTATGAGCCATGAGATTGCTCTCAGTTCCCCTTGTCAGTGGGTGACCACTAGCTTTGCACTGCCAAAGAAATGTGGAATAAGACATCCCTTATTTGAAATAAAGAAGCTAAGAGACAGCAACAAAAGTCATCTACCTTTAAAACAATACCTCTATAATATCTTCTCATAACCCATGTTAGCTGGATATGACTCGTGTATGGAAAACAGGTATAAAATATGAACATATATCCAATTCATACAAGGGCAGTTAAACTTATTTTCAGTCATTATTCAGCTAACTAGACAACTTGTTAGCATTTCCATGAAATACGGTTATAGTGAATGTACCATAGCTCAGCTAACTAGATGTCAGCATTTCGAGAAATACAGACATATTGAAAGTACCATTGCAGCTAATTGCCTTTGATGTGCATGTCAGATGGATGGACAAATAGAGATGGATTCATACAGCTAATTAGTGGATTATTAAATGCTTCCAATTATATTTTGGAAGGTGAGGTTCACAAATAGAGTGGAGTTACAATTTCTAAACTTAAGGCCTTGCGGTAAGTAGTCCACTTCCTTAGGTTCGTGGAGTGTCATTCCTCATATATTCTAACCACTGTGCTATTGCAAGTTCTCATTTTCTGTCTCAAGGAAACCTTGTTTAGTGGAGTAAATTATCATATTCACTTTTTGTTTTGTTTTGTTTTGTTTGATCATGCGGTACAAGATATTGTTTAAGAGGCAGGCTATGAACACTGAACTCTGAGTTTATAACAAACTGTTTTTAACTCTCAGCCACCAGCTCTCCACATCTCATCCAATGACAATAGAAATGTAAGCCTATGATTATTGCTGCTGGGAGGCATTGTTGGGAAGATGACACATTTGAATAAATATTGAGATAGCTAGATAGATAAAGAGAGTGAGAGAGTGAGAGGGAGAGAAAGACATGCTAGACGTGTTAGATAACAAATAAACACAAAGAAAAGGTCTTCTCTTTTTCTAGAATAATTTTTCACAATTCTTCTGGCTGTCTTATGATACACAGCTCCATTTTCCTGCTGTCAACTTTTGTGTTCTTTCTTCCATTTGTTCTTTAATCTATCTTATCACAGCTTCCTGTTTCCCATTTATGAAATTATCCAATCACATCACCCCTGCCCCATAGAGCCTCCACCACACAATCACTGCTCTCTCTCTCTCCCCCCTCTCTTTCCATCTATCCATCTATCTGTCTCTCTCTCTCTCTCTCTCCCCCTCTCTTTCCATCTATCCATCTATCTGTCTCTCTCTCTCTCCTATCTCTTTTCCATCTTCAGATGCACAAAGGTGTGTGTGTGTGTATGTGTGTGTGTGTGTGTGTGTGTGTGTGTGTGTGGTGTGAAGTGTGTTTGAGTCTCTATCTTTCACTATCTCTAAATATGTACATTTTTGTATGTACGTGCTCTCTCGTCTATTTAACTGACAGTATTTCTTTATAACAACAACACTGACAATAAAAGAAACAGCAGCAATTGTATTGAATCCATGGAAACTAAAACCTGCCCAGAAGAAAGACCATGGATACCAGAATTACTGCTCATAGATAAAAAGAAAAAATCAGAAATAATAAGACTATTTAATGAAGTAATTCAACAAATTTTACAAGACATTGACAATGTGGCTTGATATATCTGAGCTAATTTCCTTACCACAGTGTTACATATAGACATCATCATCATTGTTATCATCAACATAGTCAGAGAGAATCTTCTAGACTTGTTCATTGTAGAGGAGTCAGAATAAGAGCTGATCTTCACATGGTAATTCTCTTTAGGGCCTCCCAGTAGTTGCCAAGCTCAAGTGAGACCCAAAATAGAGTATTGCCCTCACATCTGGTATGGTACCACTCTCAGACATCTGAGGTTGCTTTCAGAAAAGAGTCACCCATATGATTGGCACAGAGTCATTCAGAGACAGGCTCCAGTCCTTGGCACTCAGATACACTGTCTCTTTTCACTGCTTTTTACAGTCGTCTCTGCTCTTTGTAGATTTGCTGGCACATGCTACCTCCACTCAAACATCGGCATCATATTCATCTCTCCAAGGCAACAAGCTGGCAGAACCATTAGCAAGCCAGGCAAAATGTTTCCCCCTTTCATCATTTTTGTTTTCTATCCAACCTCCCTGGCGCTGCATTAATCCTTATGCCCAGGCATTCCTTCCCAGCATGCCATCCCTCCGGAATCCACCACCCTCCCACACACACACCTGTTCATGCTTTTCTTGCAGATGCTGACTTACAAAGGTCTAAAGCAGTGATTCTCAAGCAAGACTTTGTTGTTAAAGTTTATCTGCAGTAAATTTTAACAACAAAATAAATTTGTTATACTTCTACAATATCTTTTATCTTTTATCTTTTACTTGTTTCAATCATTAGACTGTGGCCATGCTAGGGCACTTCCTTGAATAATTTGTAGTCATACAAATCACCCCGAGTACTTACTTTTAAGCCTGATACTTATTATATTGGTATTCTATTCTTTTCTCTATTGGTATTCTATTCTCTTTGCCAAACTACTAAGTTACAGGGATGTAAACAAACCATCACTGGTTGCAGACACAAACACACACATATATACATACACACACACATACACACGATGGGCTTCCATCTACCTAATCCACAGACAAGGTTTTCATTGGGCCAAGGCTATAGTAGAAAACACTTGCCCAATGTGGAACAGAGCCCATAACAATGTGGTTGGGAAGCTAACTCCTTACCACACAGCCATACTTGCACCTAGAATACATTAAATATTTTCAGAATTTTTTTTATCCAGTTTCTAATAATGTTTAATTATAAAAAAAAATTACAATAGGATATTTTTAAACATCAAATGACTCTGGGGATCCATCTGAGTAAAACAGGAATCAAAGGGGTCTATATGCCAAAAAATGGTTGAGAAACACTGGGCTTAAGGGAACAGTAATGACATAAATCTCCCTGTTTTTGGAAGGCCTGTTAAAGCCAAAGGTAATGCTTCCTTCTTCCAGAGACAACAGGTACAAACAAAACAAAGCAAGTGAAAAAGTATGATCACTCTGAAGTGGTTTCCCATTATCTTTTGAAAGTTAGAAAGCAGGATTTGAACTCAGCACTGTTTTAAGGCCTCCATCAGCCAGAGTTAAACATGTATCTGCACCAGTATGTCTTGGTCTGGGGCAAGGTTTATTTTGTGTTATACTAGCAGTGGCTGATGCATGCAAAACTCTCTTCTCCATACCACTAGTGTTGTCCAAAAGAAAGGCTAAACAAAATCTAATAATAGACTTCAATGCCGTCACAGGCATTGCTGTCAGAATTTCAATGAAGGGATAGAGCAAGTACCACAAGATGTACCATCCATTTCTCTAAACTCTGCTGCCAGTCCATCACCTTGGGCTCATAGATTTCCTATAAACTCCAAAAGGATGAATGGCAAAGTTGACCTTGGTTGTATTTGAACATAAAGCACAGAGAGTTGGAACAATTACCATAAGGCATTTTATCCAATGCTGTGGTCACTCATCTAATTCAGCACCTTAACACTACAAGCTAACAAATACAGGAAGTTCAACAATAAGGATGAGGTTGTAAACAGGTACAGGGATATTTTATCTCAAAACCAGTCACATGGTGTAAGCATGGAATTGAGCTTCTGACATAACAATGGCAACAAACAATACAATATGATGGGATATATTCTGATGAATAAATGCTTTTTGCATGTAATTTGTTTGAACTATTAATTAGAGCTTAAAATATGAAACAAAATTTGACTCATCCTGGTATATACATATATATAGACTGATAGATAAATAGATAGACAGACAGATATGATGAGTCCCTTTCAGTTTCTGTATACCAAATCCTCACACAAAGTTTATTATTGAGAACTTTTATATTTGGAGATTGTTATTCATTGTATAAATAGGAATGTAATATCGGTCACTTAATGTGGTAGTCATGGTAAAGAAATTATATGCTACAAATGGTAATGTTGAACTGGAAAATTTGAAAAATGAGAATTATATAGTAGGAAATAAAACCAAAACCATTTTGACATCTAAAGTACATAGTGTGGGTGATGGCTGGTTTTGTGATATTCAACTTAAAATGTTTTTACTCACTGCGTTAAGAATATTGAGAATATTAGCACTGTCTTTAATGTATGTGTGTATATATATATTACAGAGAATCTACAAGATGTATCTTAAACCTGCTTATGCCTGTGTATGTACACACACACACACACACACACACACACACACACAAACACACTCTCGCTCTCACACACACATATACACATCTACAGATATACGAGGTCAGTTTTACCTTTTAGCCATTTGGTATACATAAAAAAAAATAGTATCAGTTAAAGCTAGTGGATAGACAAGATTGTTAGAGTATAAGAGGGGATGCCTTGCATTATCTGTTCTGGTTCTGTGTATCTTGAGTTCAAATCATGCCTCTTTGCTGAAAAACTGACATTTAGTCACAAATTGTAGCAAGCTGATAGTATCTGCAATTTAAGAAATAGCAATGCGTATAAAGTGTCCTTGGTTCGATCAGAAGTTTGACTATCATATATATATACATAAAGGTTAGTAGAGTTAGAGATTGGAATAACCATCTAAGGGATAAAAGTATCCGCTTTACTTCCAGTGTAATTACCTATATTAACCCTGAACATAGACATGCAAGCATATTATGTTGATAGGTTACAGGCAATGACAAAGACACATATGAGTTTATCAGGAATCAAATTTATATATGTGTGTGTGTGTGTGTGTGTGTGCGCGCGCACGTTCATACTTACACATTAGTTGAAATATGTCACAAACATATTTTAACTAACCTAAGGTTCGCATGTGTGTGTATGTATATATAGATATATATGTATATATAATGTGTGTGTGTGTGTGTGTTTATGTATATATACATATATATAATGGGCTTCTTTCAGTTTCCATCTACCAAATCCACTCACAAAGCTTTGGTCAGCCCAAGGTTATTGTAGAAGACATTTGCCCAAGGTGATATATATATGTATATTTGTGTATATATGTATGTTTATAAAATATACGTGGAGTTTTCATCAGGGTGACGCAAACCAATAGGTATACACTCTAAGTGCTCAAATTGCATTTAACCATTGTTTCTGTTTTGATTCTACTAATAGACATTACTGATTTTCTTCATTTGTTCATGGATTTACATAGCGAATACCTATTTTAAATGGATTTTTAATTGGATTTCTCCTCCCTTTCTAGACAAAATGAACCATAATAATATCGTTGATGAGGAATATTCTTCCACTGTTACATATGTTTAATCTGTCTCTCTCTGATGATGATATACTCGGCTTATGGAATGTTCGCTCAATACAATGTTCCAATAGCTGGGATATTCTAGAAACAGTTGTAAGATATATAAACATTTTATTTTAGACCTAAATTAAATGTCCTTGCCAAGGGTTGCCAAACCGTTTGCCTTTTCACTTCTGCTTTAATCTATATATATATATATATATATATATATATATATATATATATATATATATATAAAATATTAGTTATAGAATAAAAACATTAGGTTAACGACTCAACATATCACACTTTCTCAATGAACATATATAAGAAATACAACATAATTCACCATATAGGAATAAAAAGATATAAAAATAACGTAAGAAAAATAAAATAAATAAAAGAATAAGAAATATATAAGAAGGAAGATGCAAGATATAGAACATATAATATAAAAATTTATACACAAATATATTATTTCAACTGATAACATACAAATAAATTAAGAATAATAAATTTGAGTTAAAGGTATAACACAATATACATATATATCATTTCATAAAAGTTCCAAATCAAGTTAAAGTTAAAATTAATACGATTAAACATTCAAATATATAATATAGATCGATATAAAATAAGATAAAGAAATGAGGTACAATAAAGTAGTCCATCAGTTAAAAATCAATGACAAAACCTTAAATGATTTAACATTGTTTAGAGCTAAAATATAAAGTTCTATACTTCCCTTGGGCATATTATATAATTTAAAACAGCAGACATGAATAGGTAAGTCTGTATCAGTTTAGTATACACAAGAGATCACAAAAAACATGGGTCAAAGGTGAATACAGGCACCCAGTAGGTATCAGCATGTAAAATCCAATTCCGCTCACCTCTTACATTATTTTTATATCATTTTATTCCTATGTTTAGTGGATTATGTTGTATTTCTTATATATGATCATTGAGGGAGTGTGATACGTTGAGTCGTTAACCCAGCGTTTTTATTCTATAACTAATATTTTACTCTTGTCTCAATTATTCTGAGCACTTCTCCTTGCAGCCCTATATAAAATCTATTAGTTTCCTAGGAGAAATAATAGGAAAATAAAAAAAATAATAAGACAGAATGCTAAACTGAAAGCATATTTTAATATAGATGTGTATAAGATGGATTAAAAAGGATTTCTAACCGGCTTTCATTGCATGGTAAATTTTATATAACTTATATAAAGAGTAGCAGTCCATAAAGAACAAACAAATCTCCCACAACACCGCTAAATTCCACTCAGTGGCCACATAGACTCTTGCGCCAGAAATAAAAACCCTAAGTTCCTTATATTCCCTTTCTATCAATGTAAAGACAGAATCTCTACACAAGAAAGAATCAACAAGGGGAATCTTTTTATAGAGAAATTCCAAACGCTTCTTAACATACAAACTCCTCGATGACCATTTTCCCTTCTATCGCCTACCCAATGAAATACATATAAATTTACTTCTTGTTTCTCTAAGAACAGACATAAACTTCCTGTTGACAAAGAGTCCAGAACTCCAACTAAAGAGTATAAAACCCACAGAATTGTCTTCCCTTACACACACACTTCCTGTTTTGACACCACACTTCCTGTTTAACACATAAACTCTCAGCCTTTTTTAAACACAACACTGTTCTTAATTACATGCATCCTAATCTTTCTAAAAATTATCTACATGGATTACCATTGAACTTTAAAAGCTCAAAGACAATATAATGTATTGGTATATTTATTTTTTTATATATTTTTGTAAAAAACATTATTTTCATTCTCCCTCTTCTTGAAAATTTGCCATGCAATGAAAGCCAGTTAGAAATCCTTTTTAATCCTCCTTATACACATCTATATTAAAATATGCTTTCAGTTTAGCATTCTGCCTTATTATTATTTTTTATTTTCCTGTATATATATATATATATATATATATATATATATATATATATATACACACACATGATACAAAGCAGAAATCTAACAGAAGCAAATATGGACTTAAATCTTCTAAAAATCCACCACCTATTTCGGAATTGGAAGCCTTTGAAAAAGACCTTTTTGGGCTTATTAGTGAAATTCAATTCCGCAAATTCAACAACCATCTCCAGAGAGATATGAAGGAACAAATTAGAGACATAAAGAACTCTGATAAGACACCCGGTTGACAAAGCATTACAAAGTTGAACAGCATTGCAGACACCTACAAAAAAGGTAACACAAACTTATATAAAGTGGTGAATTTGGAGGCAAGAAGAATTGCTAACAACCTTAAAGTTAGTGATAGGCTAGAATATCTCACCCCACACCAACCCTTTATTACCCTTAAAGATCACAAAGCTAATTTCAATAGAAACCCTAAATGTAGACTAATTAACCCAGGTAAAACTGAAATAGGTATTTTTAGCAAATATATTTTAGATCGTATTTTAAGCAAGTTAAATAGTGAATTAAATTTACAGGTTTGGGAGAATAGCAAGTCAGTGATAAATTGGTTCAAAGGGATTAGCCATAAGCATAGCTGCAAATTTACGCAATTTGATGTTGTTGAATTTTACCTGTTGATATCTAAGCCTGTGCTTCTAAAAGCATTAGACTTTGCCAAACTATGTCACCATCGATAACTCAGAAATAGATATTATCCTGCATGCAAGGAAATCCCTTCTTTTTTTACGGGGATTCCACCTGGGTCAAAAAGAGTGAGGATTCTCTTTTCAATGTACCGATGGGAGCATAATATGGGGCAGAGATATATATATATATGCTCATAGGAGCTTATATTTTGCATCTAGAATTCCCTTTTATAGATGCAGGATTATACAGGGATGACAGTCTTATAGTCACCCATAATTTAAATGGCCATGAGTTAGATAAACTTACGAAGAATCTGATTACTTTCTTCCAACCAATGGGCTTACAGATTACAATAGAAAGTAACCTTAAAAGCATAGATTTTTTTTATATCAACTTAGATTTACAATTAGATAAATTTAGACCCCACTGTAATCCCAATGAAAAGCTATGTTATAATATTAGCAAAGAATCTAATCATCTACCCGTAATTCTTAAGAACTTAGTTAGTAATATAGGAAGGCGAATATCATCAATTCCTTTGGATGAGACAGCATTTCAAAATGCTGTGCCATATTACAACAATGCATTAAGGAAAAGTGGATTTTTGGAGAAGATCCAGTATAATCAAGTAAATTCTAGCAATAATAGGCTATGTAGAACTAGAACTAGGTAAGTTTTGTAGTTTAACCCCGCATATAGGTAGGGAATTCTTAAAATTAGTTTCTAAACATTTTCAATCTAGCCATAAGTTCTATAGAATATTTAAAAGGAGACATGCTATAAAATGGAAAGTAGCAGACCTAGATGGAATCACACCCAAAGCACTTGAAGAAGACTACATCTACTGACTGCCTTTTGTACTGAGAGAGTGGAGTGTGAGCACAAGGCAGAGTGCTCCATTATTGCCCAACTTTTCTTCGACGCCACCATGGAATTTCCACTGCTCCCAGGAGGCACAGTACTGCCCACTTTCGGAACCACTGCTTTAGAGGAACCCCATTTTGGCCACTTGTATTTGCAGTCATACTTTTTCGATTATTACTCAACATTCGTGACCATAGGTGAGGATACGCACAAAACCAAATTGGCTTTTTTATCCTCTCAAATGCTGAAACTGGTGCATTAATCTAGCATCTAGTTCAGCCTCCTACCTCTCATCATACATAAATATGGTCCCAAGATACTTAAACTTATCCACTTGCCTCGTATATGTTTCCACTAACATGCAGACTGCACTGGGAAGACTTTCTTGAGAGGACCAATGTCTCAGTCTTTTCAACTCTTCATTGACTTCAAAAATGTCTTTGATTGTACTGGCAGGAAAGTGAGTTGAGATCTGTTCCAACATTTTCGTTAATGTCATTCAAAAGCTATACAAAGAAACCTATTGTCAAGAAATACATAATAAAAGATTCTCAGAATCTTTTAACCCTATTGTTACTATTTTTCTATTAAAATACATTGTCTGCATTTCAATTAACTTCAAATATAATAAAGAGTTTAGTAAAATAATTTTGTCATAATTAACTAGTACTTGGAACTTAAATTAGCATAAGATTACAATGGAGATTTCAATTTAGATCACATTAAGATGGGAAGTTTTTTCATAGAGCATGAGGAAATTTCAGGTTGGTTGGTATCAAAAGGGTTATATTAAATGTTAGGTTGAACTACTGATGTCTATTATTAATTGTGATTATGTTGATAACATTTGAACAGGTAATGCTTAAATCTATGCAGTTCAAAAGAGTAGGCATGCAATGAGTACAAAGCAGGTGCAAGAGAATCTACCCTTTGTGTCAGACACCCAGAATGTTCTGCTTAGGCAAAAGAAAAAAACAAACAGGCTAAGAGAAGTAATTATGAAAATCAGATAAACTAACAGTGTTATCATTAAAAATCAGTCTGAGGGTTATAGCTGAAGAAGACAGAGATCATGAAAATTCAAAGTAATAACTATGAATCTGTCATAATCATAAATCACATTGGTTAATGTATCTATGAAGAATTGTGTCTGCAAGTGAAGATATAGAGTGAGACTTGGAAAAGCTCATCAAGTCTGTCAGTGAGATAGAAGCTCTGTGTTCATTTTCTGGTGCCCGTTTGTTAGAAAAAAATTGCTTCTCTTGTTTCCCAGTTTGTCAAACAGGAGTAGCTATAACATCCAACACATTTTCTTTTTCAACAAACCATTTCTGTTGACTTTTACCCCAAGGAGCTATGAGAAACTTGACAGCTGTGTTGTTAAGTTCTTGTAATTAAATGTAAGATATACATGCATACATATGTATATTTATGTGCATAAGTATGTATGTTGTTTTCTCTGTGTGTGTGTGTGTGTGTGTGTATAAAGTGCTAATCTAGGAACAAAAGAGAAGAGGTTCTCCCAAAGTACCTTATATCTGCCTTTCCAGGTGATTACTTTCAAGGTTTTGTTTTCTTTCTGTCTTATATTGGAGATCATAAATGTTTTTATGTGATATAAAATCTTAACCATTAATGTACAATATAATGTGTAATTATATATATATTTACATGTGCACACACACACACACACACACAGACACATGCACACACACAATCACACACACTATTTATTTACAAGCAAAGTGAAACTCTCAGTCAGAATTGCTACTTGGCATGTAAAGAGTTGTACAAAGTATTGCAAAACTGAGAGAAGCTTGTTGTTGTGTGTGTGCACACATATGTGTACACTCGTGGGTGAGAAAGAGAGAGAGAGAACTGTATGAGTATAAATGTGTCTGTGAAGTAAGAAACGTGTGTGTATATGTACTGCTTGTATATATGTGTGCAGTCACTTTGAATGTGTTTTTTGTATGACTGCACATATAGACTATGTGTGTGTGTGTGATATGTAGGTAGATAGATATGTGTGTATATATATATATATATATATATATATATATATATATATATATATTTAATAGAGGTCACAAAAGTGACAGAGGGTACTGACCAGCACCAGCTATTGCTAGAAACAAGAGTTAAAACAACTCAAAAGCACTGTCTTAATGACTGACAAGTGCTTTTGTGGATTTTGAGTTATTTTGTTCCTAGCAATAGCTGGTGCTGGTCAGTACCCTCTGTCATTTTTGTGACCTCTATTAAATTTGCCTTTAGGTTCAAATTGCTAATAAGCCACCCATTTAATTTGTTATATATATATCTGTGTGTGTGTGTGCATTTATATGTATCGTTGCTATTATGCAAGTGTCATAAGTCCAAAACGTTACTTTGTCAGAAAATGAAAAAATAGTTTCACCATTCCATAGCAGAACTGTATTACACTTGGACAATTTGTGATATCTTGGCATCTGAAGCAGCTGTAGATATAGTTTGAGCAAAAGAACCAGTTATTGCAAGCAAAAATAAATATTGAAAAGTACACATTTGACCAAATTTGGACATTTGACATTTTAGCATAATAGCAACTATATGTGTGTGTGTGTGTGTGTGTGTATACATATATATGTAATACTAACCAGTAGTGAAACTTCGAAGTCACTTTCAATTCATTTATTAATAACATGTGAATACTTTAATGAGTATTTTCTTCAGTTAATAATGTTTGCAATTTTTATACTTGCTAAATCGTCCTTTAATCTTGTGTGTGTGTGTGTGTGTTTTATATAGATGTCTATATGTACACACATATATACATAATATACATAGGGAGTGGGGTGTAATCCAGGTAATTAATTAATAAGCAAGTGGGACATGTAGAGATGAATGGCACCTTTCACTTGAGTAATTTTTTTAAAGAAAGTCGAACATCGAAAACATGCTGTTGTGACCTGATTGAATCCAGTTCAATATAAAATCAAATTGCAAATGAGAATTCACCGCCGTCATAGTAATGAGCAGCATGGCATAAACCGAAGGAAGCAGTATTGGCAAAGCAATGGGGCCAAGGCAGAAAGTGGTGGGGAATGGCTGGTAATAAATTAATTTATTTATTATTTTTTTCTCTCGGAGGTAAAGGGAGCATTGCAGAATCCTTGCTGAATCAAAAGACACACTTTGAACTTAAGATGCAGGGCTGTAAGCAGCTTGGTGGTATCTGTTACGGTCGGCTGATATATCATATAGGTTGTGTTTGATATATCAAGTTGCTAATCAATACTAAAGTGTGTTTGGTGTTTGTAGGTCTGTTGTGCGTGACAGTCAAAAAACAGTTCCGCAATTAGATAAGTACTTCCTTCGTTGCTGCTCCTGCTGACGCTCACTTGCTGAGTTTGTTTATAATTAAGAATTAGGGGAAAGAGTGATAGAAAGAGAGAAAGAGAGAGGGGGGTGGGGGAGAAAACTAATAACTATAACTCCTACTACTATTGATGATGATGCTATAGCAATAATAGCTATTAGTGCAGCTAGCACTACTACTAGTGATTTGGTTTCAAATTTTGGCACAAGGCCAGCAATTTCAGGGAAGTAGTTAAGTTAATTACATTAACTTCTAGTGTTCAACTGGTACTTATTTTATCGACCCTGAAAGGATGAAAGGCAAAGTTAACCTCAGGAAAATTTGAACTCAGAATATAAAGACAGACAGATGAAATGCTGGTTTCCAGTTTTAGCACAAGGCCAGCAATTTCAGGGAAGGAGTAAGTCGATTACATTGACCCCAGTGCTCAACTAATACTCATTTTATTGACCCTGAAAGGATGAAAGGCAAAGTCAACCTCAGCCGAATTTGAACTCAGAATGTAAAGATGTATGAAGTACTGTCAAGCATTTTGCCCGGCATGTTAATGATTCTGCCAACTCACCACTTTATTACTACTACTACTACTAATAATAATAATTTTACTTTGGCTTTTAATCCCTCCTGGATTAATACAATATGTATCAGTCATTTATTTTGGAGTGGAAGGAATGAGTCGACTGACTATACTCATTTCGCCTCTTACCTCCTTGCCTTGCCAATGTAAGAATTTGTTAGTATTGTTGTTCTTGTAATTGTTGCTGATGAGGAGGAGGAGGAGGCAGAGGATGACCATGATATATGATGATAGTGAAGTTTTTGCTGTTGATGATAATGATGATGTTTCTATTATTAGAAGGAGAAAAGGAACTAAAAGCTTACACCAAAGATAGGAAAACTGTAACCTTCTGGAGGGTTACGTGTAGTAACAAGGTTAAAAAGCAAACTTTTTAATCATGCAATCATGCCTGCAACTATGCATATAAAGTATATATATATATATATGTGGTGGGGGTCTATATGTGTATACACACACACATACACATACATACATACATATATTATTGGTAAGTACCTTGCTTGCCAACCAAGTTTCTTCTTCTATAGCCTCGGGCTGACCAAAGTCTTGTGAGTGGATTTGGTAAACGGAAACTAAAGAAGCCTGTCATATATATATATATTTATATATGTTTGTGTGTCTGTGTTTGTCCCCCCACCATCATTTGACACACATGAGATGGGGAGTCACTATAGAGGTCACAAGACGTGCGACAAAAGATTTCCACACAATGAACTTAAAATTAGAACAATAATAATAAAGCTGGAAGTGAAGAATGAATATATAATGCATGTGATTATTTGGCAAAAAAAAAAACATCCCAAAATATAACAATATATATATTGTCCGATGAACGGGAAGTGAAACTCTGAGTAACAGTCTTTTGTTATATTTCTGCTGCTTTTAAATAAAGCATATTACTCTACCTCTGGTATTTGAGTACTCTTTTTTCCACCTTGTTGCACATTTTGTGCTTACTCCGGTATATATATATAGGGGTAAGCATGGATGTGTGCTTAAGAGGTTTGCTTTTCACCAATATGATTTGAGGATCAGTCCCATTTTGCAGCTCCTTGAGCAAGTATTTTCTTCCATAAACCAATGTTTTGTGAATTTGAAAGAGAGAAACTATATAAAAGTGGGGGGGGGGCAATATTAGAGATAGGAAGCACATTTGGCTGTAAGACAATACCTGAGTAATATGAATGAACAAATACACAACACACACACTTACATGCACACATATATAATGTAATGTCATTTGGATTTTGTAAAACCTCAGAATATTGGTTATGCAACATTTGATACAAATTCTTGATTATCTACATGTTAAGACTGGTATCTAATGTAGTTCTTTGGTGTAGGAGACCTAGATACCTGTCATTGATAGAATAAGTTGTGCTCTGGCAATTTGCTATGCTTGAAAAGACACATCATGCTAAGTGAAGTCATGGTTGTGATCAGTGCCAGTGACACATGAAGGGCACCCATGGTGGTGGCACATAAAAGACACCAAGTACACTCTGTAAAGAGGTTGACAATTAGAAAGGGCATCCAGCTGTAGAAACCAAGCCAAAATAGTACCTGGTGCAGCTCTCTGGCTAATGTCATTGTTGTCGTTGATGAGGATGATGTAGTAGTAGTAGTAGTAGTATAAGACAAGAATGATGATGAAGACACTAGTATGGCTTAAGTTTGATATTGGTTACAATTGTTTCAGTGCCTCTCCACTTCAAACCACATTGCACAATTATGCGTGATTGAAATAATGAGGGATGATACCTCATAGGACACTTACCAAACCAAACCCATCTGTCATATATGATATGTGCAAAGGATATTTACCATTGCTTATATATTCAGAGCCACCAAAACAGTAATAATAAAGGGAATAATGATTCCAATAATATTACAAAGGTTATTAAAGAAAACAATAGTAATGGTGTTCGGAATGACATCCAGCTACAGAAACCTTAGCAAAGCAGACATTAGAGCTCAGCACAGTCCTCTGGCTCATTGACAGTCCTCTGTCAAACCTTTCAACCCATACTAGTATGAAATCCTAATGTTAAATGATGATACTGATTTTATATACGTAAAGGGTAAGGATAAAGACCCCCTTCAGTCATGAATGACCATGGGATTGCACCTAGAAAGTTACCCTCCAAAGCACAAGTCTGGGCAAGGTAGTTTATGGAAGTTCAGCAGTTGCCCATACATACCAGTTTCCTCTCTCCATGCCACCAATGTTGTCCAAGGGAAAGGCAAAGGCTGATATAGTTTGGCACCAGTGACGTTGCTACTCATTCCTACAGCTGAGTAAACAGGAGCAACGTGAAATAAAGTGTCTTGCTCAAGAACACAACACACGGCCCAATCTGGGCATTGAACGAATTATTTCATGACTGTGAACTCGATGCTAATATCACTGAACCATGCACCTTCATACATAAATACATACTTCATTTTTGTATCAGGTCTGCAAGATTCTTTATGTAGATTTGTGTGTTGAAACAAACTTTGTTGTGTCTAGGGAGAGTCATTATGCCAATATAATTAACACACACACTGGTTCAATTCCACTCATTAGATATCTGATTGTTTTGTATTTGTTTATCAAAGCCTTTTCATTATTATTTGCAACCTTTTCAATGACTCATTAAAAAGGTTGAAAGTAGCAATGAAAGAACTTTGACAAACAAAAACTAAACAACTGGATATTTAACTAATTGACTAATAATAAATAAGTGGAATTGAACCAGAATGTGTGTTAATTATATTGGCATAATGACTCTCCCTAGACACAACATAAATACATACCAACTCATGCCAGTATGGAACACAGATGTTAAACGATGATGATGATGATGATATATATATATATTTTATTTTGTTTGACTATTCACATTTGTATCGTATTTCTTTTTGTCACTATCCCCAGCATTTGTTTACTATTTCCAGCAGCTGATGCCACCAAAAATGAACAATATTATTGTTACAGGTGTGAAATTGTAAAGATATTTTGGTCAATAACTGATGAGGAATTAGCAACATCCTGTCTTATGTGTGAATTTTTCATTTATTCATTTATGTTACTGTTTAAATTTTGGGACTTGTGTGGTAAGTAGCTTGCTTACGAACCACATGGTTCCGGGTTCAGTCCCACTGCGTGGCACCTTGGTCAAGTGTCTTCTACTATAGCCTCAGGCTAACCAAAGCCTTGTACATGGATTTGGTAGACGGAAACTGAAAGAAGCCCGTCGTATGTATATATATATATGTATGTTTGTATGTCTGTGTTTGTCCCCCCAACATTGCTTGACAACCGATGGTGGTGTGTTTACATCCCCATAACTTAACAGTTCAACTAAAGGCGGTGCTCCAGCATGGCTACAGTCAAATGACTGAAACAAGTAAAAGAGTATATATATATATATGTGTGTGTGTGTGTGTGTGTGTGTGTGTATGTATGTATATATATGTATATATAAATATATATATACATATATATATATACGTATATATATATATATATATACGTATATATATATATATACATATATATATATATATACATATATATATATATACACACACATACACATGTATGTATATATGTATGTATATATATATGTATGTATATATGTGTATATATGTATGTGTATATATATATGTGTGTGTGTGTGTGTATATATATATATATGTGTGTGTGTGTATGTGTATGTATATATATATATATATATATATATATGTATATATATATATGTATGTATGCATATATATATGTATATATAATAATATAGATTTAATCAAAAAATTAAATGTGGTACTTAAAATGTTTGAGGCACCAGAATTTGGTTGGATAAAAACCAAAAACAAAATCAAGAGATTTGGTGAATAAAATTTGAAGTTAAGCAACAAAAATTCAATAGGTTATAGCAGTACGTATGTTTCGTACAAGCTCCATTTATTCATGTAGTAATAACACTACAGAAAATACAATGAAAATGTACTCCTCAGCTGCATAAAGGAATTTCATTTTAGAAAGTCATTTTGAATATGTTTGCAAAAAACAAGAGTAAGAGAAGAAAACACATCTCGACTATGCTGCTGTTTCACAGACAAGTGAATCAAACAAGAATTTAAAATCTAATTGGAGGGATAGTAGTAATTTCAAATTTAGAGGAAGGCAGGTTAAGTAGTGGTGGACAGTAGGTTAGGGGTAAATCAAGTATGAGAGAAAGAAAAAAAAAAAAAAGGAAATGGAAAGGCAATACCCTAAGGAGTGGTAAGAATTTGGAAAAAATTTGAGGTAAGGAAATTAAGGTCAAGGTATTAAAGAAATATATCTATTCTACAGTATAAATAGAATAATACAATGAAGCACTGAACTACTAAGTTCAAAACTATAGGGAACAATAATAATTAGAACAAGATAAACATATCCAGTTAAAATAAGATATAAATTAATGTGGGGTGGTATTATTTATGGGTAAAACTATAATATTAATGGCCAAAATCCAAACAGAAAGAAAGGGGGGAAGAGGGAAGAGGAAAAAAAGGGGGGGGGGAATAGAGTTAGAAAAACAGGATTAAATTAAGAGATCAAAGTTAGTTGTGCGTGTATATTTAGATGCATTCTGTATTTTTGGATGAAAAAAGTTTATTTAGACATTCTTGTTGAGAAATTGTATGTTTGCATGTGAAATTTGGTTTGATGGACCGGCACATTTCTTTATGTGTTCACTTAGAGGAATTTGTCTGTATTGTGGGAACCAGATCTGCTCTTTATGTAGAGTGGTTCTCTGTCTCAAAGTCATACTCCTCTGTCCAATATAGTGTTGTTCACAATCCAAGCAGGTTATTACATAAATTAGGTTCTCAGGGGCACAATTGAAACTGGTTTTAATTGTGAACCTCTCTCCTTGTTTGAAAAGGAAATCCAAGCCTTCAAGTAGGTTGGGGCATGTTCCACAGTTTGGGCGTCCGCATTTTTAACCATTAGTTTTGTGGTTGTTTTGTAAAGCTTCACATTTGTTAGAAGTCTCTTTAGCGATTTGTGTTGCTTTTTACATTTGATGAGTTTATGTGTTTTCAGGATGTTGTTCATTTTTGGATTACCAGTTAGTAAAGGAAGATTTTGCATGATAGTGTTGTATGCCTCACTGCTTCTAGGGTTGTGGGTTGATATAAACACTAGTGTTTTGAGATGAGGTGTGGTGTTATGCTTTGTTGACCTTAGTGTTTTTATGTTTAATTTTTTGGCACGTTTAATTCCCTCGTCTATAACTGAGGGTGGATATTGTCTTTCAGTTAGTGTTGTTTTGAGGTCTTGAAGTCGAAGGTCCTGAGTAGTTCTATCAGACACTATTGTGCAAATCCTTTTTGCCAAATTAAAGGGGATATTTATTTTGATGTGTTTTGAGTGGCATGAACTAAAGAGGAGATATTGTTTTGAGTCCATTGGTTTATGATAGATGTCAGTAATAATTTGATTGTTGACTTTTTTTATCATGATGTCCAAAAATGGGAGCTGTTCTTTGTTATATTCCATTGTGAACTGAATGTTACTATTTATATCATTTAGTGTTAATTTGATGTCCAAGAGTTTATCAATGATCTCCTTCCAAATGATAAAACAGTCATTCAGGTATCTTTTCCAGTTTTCTCTTTTGTCATGGTAAAATGGGTTCACAAGAATGGGCTGCTTTCATTCCCATCGCAATTCTGTAATTTTGACAATAGTATGTGTCATCAGGTAGGAAATAATTGTTCTGAAGTTTTTCTACTGTTTGAATCATTCACTCAAAAATATCACACACAGCATAGACCCAAAAATTTCTTTTTAAGAAAATACGTATTTATATAATTAAATCTTAATTTCAAGAATAGCGAAAGCGAAACTGGTCAATATATTAAAAATTATATTAAAACTATGTAAAGTGTGTGCATTTTCCTTCTTTAATTTATTTTATATATGCCATGCCTGCACCTATATATGTGTGTGTGTGTGTGTGTGTGTGTGTGTGTGTATATATATATATATATATATATATATATATATATATATATATATATATAGGTGCAGGCATGGCTGTGTGGTTAGAAGCTTGCTTCCCAACCACATGGTTCCAGGTTCAGTCCCACTGCATGGTACTTTGGGCAAGTGTCTTGTACTATAGCCTTGGGCCAGACAAAGCCTTGTCAGTAGAGTTTGTAGATGAAAACTGAAAGAAGCCTATTGTGTATTTATGTGTGTGTGTGTGTGTGTGTGTGTGTTACTGTTTCTTGACCTTGACAACATGTGATAGTTGCAAAGAATGTCATAACCAATTCTCTTTGCATCTATGTGATCATTAAAACAATGATCTTGATGCCTTAGTCAGATAAAAAAGGACAACAGCTACAACCTTTTACAGGGGTCACCAAGACTACTTGTTGGATGCAGAGTCATTTTCATTAGAATAAAAGCCTGGCCCAAATGCTTGCAGCAGTGTGGACCCAGTAGATTCAACTCAAAGGTTTGGTTACACTACTTACCTTGTAACATAGATCTAGAAATAAAACAATGGAATAAAGTATTGGCTTTTACAGTGTATGTTGCTACAGGAGTTTCATTCCAAATAAATAAGACATGTTTAGCACAAAAGTAAAATCCTCAGTTAGTTAGTTGGCTGTGCATTAGATAAAATCAGTTTTCCTCTCTATTCTGAATACAATGAGCTTTGTCTTTTCATTTGCTTGGAGTCAATAAAATAAGTATCTTTAATATACTTGAGCTGATTCAATTGACTCTATCCTTCCCTTTACAAAAGTTGCTCTTGTGCCAAATCCAAAGAAATCAATATTTTGTTTGGAAAAAGCAACGGTTGGCTTTATTAGGAAATCTTTAAAATGTGTCGAAGGTCTGGCTGTGTTGTTTTTCATGTCTTTCTTTTTGTTTTATTCAATTCAGTTTTGTATTTCGTTTGTATTTTGTTTGATGTAGGTTTACAAATTTTATTGTTGTTTATTTTTTTATTTGATTTTCATTATTTATTTGTTTAAATTATCAAAATTTTTCATTTCAATTTCATTTATTGTTTTTCTTTTTGCTTTTTGTGGAGTTTATTTTTATAGTTTAGTCTGGAGAGAACCAGTGGCCCATCCTTTCTCAGACTAGGCTGAGGATATGGATGCTGCTGATGTTCAGCCTGCATTTCTGCTAGGCAGGAATATCATAGAGGATTGCAGTTGTAGGATAAACAGTAGATAAATTGTTCATAAGATAACAATTAGAAGGACATATGTAAGAGTGAGGGCACCTAGATTTTTAATTTCAGTAACAGAAACTAAGAGAATGTGTGCAAATGGTTATTGTTGTCATCATTGTTGTAGATAACATTGTTACCATCACTGTCATCATTATTGTTGTTATTTAACCCTAGGTTACTCCTCACTGAGCAAACATATGATCAAATATACAACAGCCATGACTATCTCATTTGGTTCAAGGCATTGTATAATCTGGACTATATTATGCTATATATCTTCCACTGACCTGAAATTGGAGAGGTGGTACTTTTCACATGAAAAATTTGATTTATAGAGAGGTGTTTAAGAAAGATAATGTGAAAGGCACAGACGTGGCTGTGTGGTAAGAAGCTTGCTCCACAACCACATGGTTCCGGGTTCAGTCTCACTCCATGGTACCTTAAGTGAGTTTCATCTACTATAGCCTTAGGTTGAGCAAAGCCTCGTGAGTGGATTTGGTTGACAGAAACTGAAAGAAGCCTATTGTGTGTGTGTGTGTGTGTTTATACCCACCACCACTTGGCTAGTGTTGGTGTGTTTACATCCCATAACTTAGCAGTTCAGCAAAAGAGACTGATAGAATAAGTTCCAGGATTAACAAAAAAAATGGGTCAATTCATTCAACTAAAAAAATCTTCCAGGCAGTGCCCCAGCATGGCCACAGTCTAATGAATGAAACATGTAAAAGATAAAAGATAATGAGATGGATAAAATGGATGAGGTAAAGTTTGATGTGGAAAGAACTAATGTTTGATAAGATGGAGACATCAGCTTGTGGGTTTTAGTTGTAGACAAGGATTTCTTTCCTGCCTTATTTGATAATTCTGTTTGGTGATGATGATGATGATAGTGATGATGGCAGCATAGTAGTAGTAGTAGTAGTAGTAGTAGTAGTAGTAGCAGTAGTAGTAATAGTAGTAGTTGTAGTGGTGGTGAGTAGTAGTAGAAGAAGAAGACAGGAATGAAGATACCAAAATGGCATAAGTTTGATATTGGTTACAGTTGTTTCAGTGCCTCACCACTTGAAACCACAAGTATTTTTGTGTGGATTTGCCCTCCCCCCACCACCACCACCATTTTGAGAACTGGTGTTGGTGTGTTTATGTCCCACATCAACTTATGGGTTTTAGTTGTAATCATAAGGATTTTTTTGTACTGCCTTACTTGATAGTTTTGTTTTGCTCTTTGACTTCTAGGAAATAAAAGCAGGGCTGTCTTAACAGCATTATAGGCCGCCACCTCCTATGGTAATTCAGTGCATGGTGGTGGGGGTGCCTCTAGTATTTATTTATTGATAGCAAGCCACAGCTTACGTACATCAGTTGCACCCTCAGACCTGTCAGTCTCACAGGTAACTGCTCAGTTTGCTCGTGCCTTAAGACAGTACTGAAAAAAATGAATTTTAAAACAATGCTCAAATGCTGTTGCAGATTTTGTTTTTTGGACAGCTGCATAAAGAAGTGCTGATCCCTAACTGTGGTGGGAACCTGTGGAAGAAGTAGACCCAGGAAGAAATGGGATGAGGTGCTGAAATATGATCTTCGGATGTTGAGTCTCATGGAGGCAATGACAAGTAACTGAGACTGTTGACAATTTGCTGTACCTGAGAAGACACATTAAGCCTAGTGAAATCATAGTTGTGGCCAGTGCTGGTGAAATGTAAAAAGCACCCATGCCAGTGACACGTTAAAAGCACCCACTACACTGTGGAGTGATTGGCATTAGGAAGGGCATCCATTCATAGAAACCAAGCCAAAAAAGACTGGAGCCTGGTGCAGCTCTCTGGCTTACCAGTTCCAATAAAACTATCTGACCTATTCCAGCAGCATGGAAAATGGGTGCTAAATGATGATGGTGGTGGTGGTGGTGGTGGTGATGGTGATGGTGATGGTGATGATGATGATGATGATGAAAGTTTTAACTTGGGAGTCAGAATGATTAAAGAGACCTTTCCCAGACATCTAATGACTGGTGCAAGAAGACAGATATAAAGTAAAAGACAAAATTTTATAGGATTATTCACCAGCTAACATGTCCACCAAATACAGTGTTTTCTATGAGGAGAAGCGAGGGGGTCTGTGAGTATTGAGAAACAAAAGACCAACAAAATGCTGTTTTTAATAGAAATTACGTGGTTTTAAACATTTTCAGCTTGTCCAATATCATGGCAAAAAAAAAAAAGAATTATATGAATGCAAACTTTGTTTTATTTTCATAATAATAACAAACGGAGGTGGAATTTCACTTGTTGTGTGTGTGTATGTATCTGTGTCTGTGTAGAGGCTGGTTTTTTGTCAGTTTAAGAACCATGTCATTACAGTCAGATTCTGCTTTGTAACTACTCATCTGACAGTTCCTTTTTCTCCCCAGAATTTCATCATTTCAAATTCCACCTAATCCTAATATCCTTTTTTTATATATATATATAACTTTTTTTTTCTATGTTTTATATTTAATCTTGAGTGATTTATAAAGATAAACCATATCAAACCATTATCTCACAATAAATCTCACTGCATGAAATTCAGGCGGGGCATTGTCAGACCATTGATTGGTCAATACCTCTCACTTGCAATGCCTTCTTAGTATTCTGTCATAAAAATTAAATCCGTTTTTATCCAATAAAAGCCTAACTACATTTCAATGAATGTCAGGAAGAGAATTAATTGATGTTATATTGCCAGCAGAGTGACATAGCTAAATGTAAACAAAAACCATAAACAACACTGAAACTATTTGGTGATGTGATAATGTTAATAATAATAAATCCTTGACATCAGGCCATGGTCTACCACTTTTCTTCTTGATGATGAGGCAACAAAAATAACCCCTAATGAGCATTTCTAATTACTAGTCTTTTGTCATCTTTTATTTTTTATTTGTTTCAGTCATGGGACTGCAGTCATGCTGGGGTACCACCTAGAAAGCTTTTTGTCAAACAAATCAATATCAGTTCTCATTTATCTTTATGAGTCTGGTACTTAGTCTATCACTCTCTTTTGCTGACCTAGTAAGTTATGTGAACATAAACCAACCAACAAGGGTTGTCAAGTGGTTGACATACACACACACACACACACACATAAGTACATAAATTTATATATTTATACAATGGACTTCCATGAAGTTTCTGTCTACAAAATTCACTCACAGGGTATTGATTGGCCCATGACTACAGTAGAAGACACTTGCCCAAGATGTTGCACAGTGTCACTGAATCTAAAACCTTGTGGTTGCAAAGGAAGCTTCTTAATCACATGACCATGACTAAGCAAAAATTGTATTTATTATATTTTTACTCTTTACTATCTTCCATTCACAATTGGAAAGTGTCAATGGTCGAAAGGATTGAACACATAAGTAGTGGCTTCCAAACTTATTTTGTCACAGAACCTTTTTACAATTTTGAAGACATTGTGGAAATTATACCTATGTATTCAACCCCCTTTACAGGTTTCACTTGCAATAATATGGGTTTCACTTACTTGATGCACACAGCACTTCTTTATGAAGCACTCATTCTCCATATGCATCACATGTCTATACCAATATAGCCTTCTCTCCTGCACTCTACAGCTAACCTAGTTTTTTTTTTTTCTCAGATCATTTGTACTCTAACATTCATGCACTCTGACATTTCACATTCAGAATGTGTTAGCTTTGTTCCTTTACAAGTCTTCAGCATTCAAAGCTATCTGACAGCAATTAGAACATGTTTCATATCATCTGCACTTCACCCTCAGACAAGAAGCCCTTTATTTCCAACAGAGGTAATAGCTCCCTGAATAATTTCTTGTCTTTTGTTATCCTAGCTACTACTCTTTTGAACAACCACCACCACTGCTAATTATGCATCTTAGGTTACAGAAGCTATCAACTACTTCTAGTGACCCAGCCAGATATTTGTAGAGAATCTGTTTCTGGTGTGCTCTTAGTACTTGTTGCTCCAGTGCATCAGCATCATAGAAAGCCTGTTTTCTCTGTGAGTCTACCTGTGACTCTACTATATCTCTTGTATCTCTACAGCTAACAATTGGTACAGCACATAAAATCTCTACCTGCTCCTATTTTGCATATCAAACAAAGCCATTTCCTTATGATATCAAGATCCTATATTTTTTCTACTTGCTAACATCTTAGTCTTTGCTAAGTTTACTATGAAGCCTCTCAATTCTAGTTTTAATTCTATGTTTGGAATTTCTTCTCTAATTCTATTATAGATTCAACTATGAGAGCTAGATCATCTGCTTATCGGAGTTCTTGAGAGACTATTTTCAACTCTGTTGTGATGGCCTGCAGGACTATGATGAATATATCAGATTGAGCACCAAACTTTGTTGAACGCCTACCTCCACATTAAATTCATTGCTGAACACATCATTGACTCTTGCTTTATTAACTGCACTTTTGTGCATAGCTTGTACAGCCCTCACAAGCCATTCATCTACACCTACTTTCTTTAGTAACCACAAAATTATCAAGTGTGACATTCAGTCAAAAGTTTTCTCCAAGTCTATGAATGTTAGAAGTTTACTCTTTGCAAGCTACCTTTCTTGCAGCTGCTTCACTCAGAAGATTGCATCTTTGATGCCTCTTCCATACATAAATCTAAACAGCATCACATCCAAGCTAAATCTGTTTTTGATATCACTTATATTATCACTCTATCTGTGACATTCATAGTTTGGTTCACCAGTTTGATGCCTCTCTAATTTTCTTTCTGTAACACTAACCCTAACCCTAACCTGTAACCCTAACCCTTGCCCTTGTAGCAGTTTACAATGATACTGCTATATCAGTCACTGGTTATGATATCTTCCTGTATTACCTGGTTAACTATTTAGGTGACTAGCATGTATCCTACCTCTCCAGAAATTTTGAGCATCTCAGCAACTATCTCTGAGTTTTCCCTACTTTCATTTTTGTAATCACTCTATCATACTGCTGTCAATTTGAATTGCTGTACCCTCTTTATCCCATGCATTCTTTTCATTCAACAAAGTCTCATAATAGCACTTCCATGCTTCTTTATTGTCATCAGCATTAAGGGTAAGCATGTCTCTATCATCTTGGATATACTTCTCTCCAATCTTGTTTTGTTTTTTTGACATAACACCTTATGCCCCTGATCCTCACATTACAGAAAGATACAGATCTCTTCCTTTCTGCTTCTAGTTTAGCTAAGTACACCTGATGCCTAGCTTCTCTCCTTGTTAATGAGCTTCCTATGGTTTCTGTCTTCATTTCCACTTACAAGGATTTGGTCAGCCTAAGGCTATATAAAAGGAGACACCTACCCACATTGCCATGCAGCAGGAATGAACCTGAAAGTACATGGTTGTAAAGCAAACTTAACTACGTGATCATGCATCTCATCATATAAAAACATATAACTTATTTTGAAAATGGGGAATACCTTTTTGTGTATAAAATAAATTTTTGTTAAATTTACTTAACATTTTTTTCTGTGGAATTCTTCTGTTCCTCAGAACACTCTCTGAGAAACACAGTACTAGATTACCAGATAACTAGCTGGAGGTGGGGGGGGGGGGCCATTCATATCATGTCGTTGAGATTACATTAGGTCAGTGACCAACACACTTAACTCTTAATGACCCTGTCTACCTTGCAGAATAGAAATAAATGGTAGGAATATCTGATTTTACTACAGTCAGTAGGGGGTCACACTGCAAAGTCAACTAGTAGTTTAATGCTGTTATTGTGGTTTAGTCTTGAGGTCAGCACCAATGGAGCAGTTCTTTTCATACACCAATAAGTTTGTGGACATGCCTTAGTTTGACATCACCTGAAATATAACTGAAATGGTGATGTAAACTAAGTCATGCGTGTTCATAACTACAAAGTACTTAGCAAGGAAGATTTTTACTCATTTTGCATCTGACAGTTGTTGAGGAAAGATATAACTGAGACAACAGAAAAATTCACATCACCTGATGTTACAGACATTACTATTGACATACATTATGAGAAGAGCATTCTCATTCAGTTATATTCATATTGACAGACATACATTTCGAGAACAACATTCAGAGAGAGAGAGAGAGACATATTCATATCGACATACATGCTTGTTTTCTATACAAATAAAACCTAAATGATTTTGCTTTATATAACGTTATTAAATGTTGTCCATTTATCTTAAATGTACTATGTTCTCATTTGTTGTGATTCATTGAATATTTACCTTTGGGCTGTTGTACTCCAGTTGAAATATTAACGGAAATAAAATGTTATTTAAAACTACATCTCTGATATCTTATGTATATCTTCCATTAAATCTCTTTTAAGATGGAATTTACAAAATGATTATGGGGATGAAACAAAGTTTAAGATTTAGTTAAGATAGTAAAGTGTGGTTTAAGATATTAAACATAAATTCGTTGACTGAACATCTGCTTAGAATATCTAGCAATTTAGCTACTGTGAGCTTTGTTCCCCAGTCATTTTTTTTTTTTTCATAACTTGAATACATCCTGTCAACATAGGATATGATAGAAACTGCTGATGAGATTTAATCATCTATGATAAATTGCTTATTTTCACATTGTGTTTGCTTGTAAAATGTTCACTTCTTCATATTAATTTCTGCTGTGTTGCCAACATTACTGCCCACCTATAGTCAGTTTGTATCAGCTGCTGAGAACTTGAAATCAAAATGTCTCTAGTATTTACAATAAATAAAGGTAACTGGTGACAGAAGTAGCAGAGCATCAGATAAAATGCTTTGCACTATTTTGCTGTCTTTTTTATATCCCAGTTTCAAATTGCAGCAAGGTGTTAACTCTGCATTTCATTGATCAAGACAAAATATATACCAGTCGTGTACAGTGGTCAGTACAATTGGCTATGAATTTGTGGCCTTGTGCAAATGTTAGAAATCAATATGTTTGATTATTCAGTAACAAAACACTTACTTCTAAGGTTTTCTTCAGATATTTTAACAAATTAATATCTGTATCTAATCAACCAATTTAATACCCCCACCTGTCCCCCATTGTGTCTTTAGCCAAATCCACTCTGTTGCAAGCCTTCAGGCTAGGTTTCTGCTTTGAGAAAAACTTCCTCTTTCACTTTCTCTTTAGTTATGGAAACTCTGAAAAAGGTTTGGACAATGCTCTTCCTCCTTTGATTAAACCATTAAATACATGTTTGCTTGTGTGTGTGTGTGTGTGTGTGTGTGTGTGTGTGTGTGTGTGTGTGTGTGTGTGTGTGCGTGCGCGCGTGCATGTGCGTGTGTGTGATATGAGAAATAGATATTTATACAAAATTCAAACAATTGCCTGTCAATGGATTTTGCAACCAGTGACAATAATTCTTGTGGCTACATGTATGTAGCATGAACTGCCTTCCAAACTGCATTTCTTGAATTGTAATATATCATGTTGAGTTTTAGATACCTTTATAATAAACTACATATACATGTGCAAACTCACACGCATGCACACATTTTTAACCCCTTTCTATAGCAAGTTGCTACATTAAAATACTCAAGCCAACAAGTAACCCTTTACACTGTCACTTGGAACTACAAGCAACAGCAACCAAAAATTTCTTATATCACACTCTACCATCTTAAACAAATAAAGCAAAGACACATTTAATAAAGTAGTTGTAGATGCACTGTGCCTAAAAAAAATAAGTTTCAAATCCTGTGATAAAATCCAAGACCCAAAGAAATGGGTGAAGGTGTGTTGGCAGTATAAATGAAAGTTCTGGAAGTTTAAGTTCCATTGCCACAAGGAGTAAGGAATTTAATAGTTTGTGGAGGGGACTTCTTTTCTCAGAATAAGAAAATGATGAGCCAAAGCATTTCTCTCTCTCTCTCTCTCTCATAATATAATAGGAGGTGGGGAAGAAAAAGTCTTCTGGTTTTGTCTTGCTTATAAGTTTACAATGTAAAAAATATTGTCATGGTTGTAACTGCAATCCCTGTTATGTCTATCATCATCATCATCATCATCATCATCATCATTTAACGTTTAACGCCAGTTTTTTATGCTGGCATGGGTTGGACGGTTTGACTGGGGACTGGCAAGACAGGTGGTTTCACCAGGCTCCAATCTGATCTGGTAATGTTTCTACAGCTGGATGCCCTTCCTAATGCCAACCACTCCGAGAGTGTAGTAGGTGCTTTTTACGTGCCACCGGCATGGGAGCCAGTCAGGGCAGGTGGGGTGGACTGGCATCGGCTACATTCGGATGGTGCTTTTTACATACTACAGAAACCAGTCAGGGTGGGGTAGGGGGACTGGCATTGACCACGTTCAGATGGTGCTTTTTACATGTCACTGGCACAGGGTGCCAATTAGGTGGCGCTGGTAATGACCCACGCATGAATGGTGCTTATTGCGTGCCACCAGCATGAGAGCCAGTTAGGTGGCACTGGCATTGGCCACAACTACAAGTTCCAATTGATTGTGATTTGATTTTTGGTTTTGATTTTGATTTCATTTGACGCAATAGGTATCCTCAAGCACGGCATGTCACCCGATGATTCAAAGGTACTTTCTTCTCAAGTTCTGGTAGTGATTCTGCTATGAGAGCAAGGTCATCAGCATAGGGGAGCTCCCAGAGGCAACCTGTCTTGAATTCCTCTGTTATTGCCTGGAGGACTATGATGAATAAGAGAGGGATGAGGGTTGATCCTTGGTGAATCCCTACTTTTACCTGGAATTCTTCACTATACTCATTACCAACCCTTACCTTACTAACAGCATCCCTGTACAGCTCTTATTAACTACTCGTCAATCCCCAGTTTCTGCATCGCCCACTAGATAAGGGATCGGGGAACCCTGTCAAAGGCTTTCTCCAAGTCAACAAAAACTAAGTATAGGGGTTTATCTTTGGCTAGGTATTTCTCCTGCAGTTGCCATACCAGGAATATAGCAGCAGTGGTGCTACATTGACAGTGCCA
Source organism: Octopus bimaculoides (assembly GCF_046866305.1). Taxonomy (NCBI): domain Eukaryota; kingdom Metazoa; phylum Mollusca; class Cephalopoda; order Octopoda; family Octopodidae; genus Octopus; species Octopus bimaculoides. The sequence goes on along the minus strand of NC_142928.1, from coordinate 121,996,354 downwards.
ACTCTAAAAACTGGGAAAGGAATGTGGGAGGAGGCATGGAGAGATGAGATGTTATTTAGTGCCTGAAAAGAAGGTTTCGTGTTCATTTGATAGACATGCTACATCTGTTTTCACTTTTGACCTGTCATCATTCAAACATTCAAGCGTGTTAAGATTGTTCCCCCTACTGGGGGTAGGAGTAGGTGTTAGCAGTGTTATGAGTATAAGCATTATGGACATTGTAAAATTGTAAATTTAAGCATTACTAGAGTTGCAGTTATAAGTAAATAGATAAATAGAAAGTAGAATATCAATATCAATATGCCAATGTTAGATTAAGTAGGTAGGCAGATAAACTAGTTGCATTTGTCTCAGGAGAGATGGAGAGGAAGTTGCAGGTATGATAGAGGATACCACCAGTGAGGGAGGGAGGGAGTCTCTGATGAGAGAAAAGAGGAACAAGCATGCCCACACACACAAGAACAAGCACATTTATTTCCAGATTATTTGAACAAAAAGAGGAAGAGGCAATGTTTCTTTTGTTTACACTTGTCGACTCTCTTCACAAGTATTTCTTCCTCTGTTTTTTTCTTCTCCTAATTCTCCTCTCCTCCTTTTTCTTCTTCCCCTCTTCCTCCTCCTTCTCTTCTTCCTTCCCCTCTTCCATCTCTTCTAATAATAATAATCCTTTCTACTGTAGACACAAGGCCTACAGTATTTTGGAGGAGGGATTAAGTCAATTACATCAACCCTAGTGCTCCACTGGTACTTAATTTATTAACCCCCAAAGGATGAAAAGCAAAGTCAACCTCAGCAAAATTTGAACTCAGAGCATAAAGACAGATGAAATACCGCTAAGCATTTCACCGGGCGTGCTAACAATTGTGCCTGCTCACTGCATTTAATAATAATAATAATAATCCTTTCTACTAAAGGCACAAGGCCTGAAATCAGGAGAAGGGGGCTAGTTGATCACATCAACCCCAGTGTTTCACTGGTACTTATTTCATCGACCCCCAAAAGGGTGAAAGGCAAAGTCAACCTCAGTGGAATTTGAACTCAGAATGTAGCAACGGGCGAAATACCATTAAGCATTTTATCCAGTGTGCTAATGATTCTGCCAGTTTGCTGCCTTAGTAATAGTAGTAGTAATAATAATAAAAATGATAATGGTAACAGAGAAAGAAATTTATGTGGAAGAGAGAGAGAGATATAAAGAGTGTACAGAAGAACATGAAATAGTGAATGAGGTCTATGGAAAGGTGAAGAAAACAGAAACAAAATAACTGTAAATTAAACATTGAGAAACAGATATTTGTGTATAGTCATGTTTATCATATTTGAGTTTAATTGGATGTTATAAGGGCTTTTACTGCAGGAATAACTCTTGGAGAAAATTCTCCACCGGGACATGGGTAAGTGCATATTTTATTTTGGGCTATCATTGGATTGTGTTGGGTTTACCTCCAACTTACATTACATTGAATACCAGGCATGAGCCAATATGGGAGAGCCTTTAACTCTTTTGCATTCATATTAATTTATCAAATGTGATTCTTATTTATTCGTCATGCATTACCTTGTAGCTTTGAGATGTTGATGATGTGATTGTTTAGTTTTCAGAATGACATTGTAATGTAGGTATGAGAGACCAGATCTTTCATATGGCCAGTTTAAAAGCTAAAGGGTTAAGGGGTTGTTTGACTGGCAAAAAAAATTACAAACTCTCCCACAAATTCTTAAGATGATAATCTTAAAAAAAACAATAATCCAACAAGGAAATCTCTTTATTGGTTCTTGAGGTCTCAAATTAGGTCAACCCTACTACTTAAAAAGGCAAGTTTTTTTTTTGAGCCATGTTGTTATGAATATACAACTATGTGTGTATGTATGTGTATACCAATCATAGTCACTACCTTCAATATTAAGTTATGGTGTAACCTGTGTGAAGGAAAAGTACCTATATAGGTTGACATCAATATTGCCTCCAAAGCTATCAGAAACTTAATGACAATAATACTGGACTGTCTTAGAGCTCCTGTCTCTTGATAAGAAATTGTGACTCATTACTTCTATTTTCTCTTCCAGTATTGATGCCAAGTCTACTAGTATTCAAGTAACAGTTAAACAAGGGGGCCTGAAGTTATTACAGATTCAAGATAATGGCACCGGTATACGTGTAAGTAATCCTTTAGAATGGTACCTCTAACACTTCAGCAAATCAATGCTGCCTTTCCTGTGTCCTTTAACATTTTAACCCTTTATTTCAGGTTTATATGATTGTTGATGTTTAACCCAATTTGGCCCTGATTGAGCTCTATGATAAAAAAAAAAAACATTCCAGTCTTGATTGACCTATCTTCTTTTCTACTCTAGGCACAAGGTGCGAAATTTTGGGAGAGGGTGGGGGCAGTCAATTAGATCAACCCCAGTACGCAACTGGTACTTAATTTATCGACCCTGAAAGGATGAAAAGCAAAGTCGACCTCGGCAGAATTTGAACTCAGAATGTAAAGACAGACGAAGTACCGCTAAGCATTTCACCTGGCATGCTAACGTTTCTGCCAGCTCGCCACCTCTTGATTTACCTTTCTTATTTTCAGACATAGCATATCAAGAGTAACTATATTATGCAGTAGACATGATTAATCAATATACTGTGAAACTGGAAGATGCAGCATCAGCCAACTATACATATCAGTAATCCCTACACATTTTTTCTCTCTCTGTTTTTTTTCCTCTCAATCCTTTGTTGAAGAGAGTAGGCTCAAAACATCAAGACTTTTCCATTCTTCCCGAGCATTACACTAATACACCTGCTTGTTGTTCCTTCACCTGTCTTAATCTTTTGTTTTCTGCAAATTTAAACTATAATTATATATGTGTGTGTGTGTGTGTCATTTTTAGAAAACATATATCTGGAGAAGAAGCACACTTTAAGAAGTAGAGTAGTCAATGTTTTTTTACTGGGGAAGGCCAATTTATGGGGTTACTCTGGGTTTCCCATCCATAAAGGGTTTAACTTTATGATGTATCATCAGACCCCAAGACCTGTTGGCCTAAGACCTCTTTAAAATGTAATAAGGTTTTCCCCTCTATATTTTTAAGAGGTCTTAAGCCAACAGGTTTTGGGGTCTGACGATACACCATAAAGTTAAACCCTTTATGGATTGGAAATCCGGATAATCCCATAAACCAACCTTCCCCAGTAATATATATATATATATATATATATATATATATATATATATACAGGGGTTGTACAAAGTAATGGAAACACCTAGTATGATAGCATCATAATTTTGAAATATCTATAAAACCGTCAAAAGCTTGTTTATTTTTGTTTTTTAATTTATAATTAGTGTTGCTTAATATGTTTTGCTAGAATTGCTGTTTCTTTGCAGATATCATCGGAAAAAGGTAATTAAAATTCATTAAAATGACAGATCTATCGGACTTTCAAAGAGGTCAAATTGTTAGTGCTCATATGACAGGTGCTGGCATAACGAAAACAGCTGAAATGTTTGGTGTATCAAGAAGTACTGTTTCAAAATTAATGACAGCCTTTGAGAAAGAGGGAAAAACCTCCTTATCAATACAAAACTCTGGAAGGCAACCAAAACTTTCAGATAGGGGCCATCGGACTCTTTTGCAAATTGTTAGAAAGGATCACAAAAGTACAGCTCCCAGAATTACTGCAGAGCTTAATGACCACCTCAAGAACCCAGTTTCCACAAAAATTGTTCGCCGGGAGCTGCACAAAGCCAGATTTCACAAGAGGGCTGCAATCAGAAAACCATTACTTTCAAAAACTAACGTTGCAAAGCACTTAGAGTGGAGTAAAGACCAACAGAATTGGTCCCTAGAGCAGTGGAAGAATGTTATTTTCTCGGATGAGTCATCCTTTACCTTATTTCCAACCACCAACTGAGTATACGTGTGGAGACAGCCAAAAGAAGCATTTGACCCAGACTGTCTTCTTCTAACTGTTAAACATGAAGGAGGATCTGGGGTGGGGGCTATATCTTGGAAATCCGCCGGCCCAATGGTTTCCCTTCGTGGCAGAATTAATAGTCAAGACTATTTAAGCACTTTATCTGATCAAATTCATCCTATGGTTGCGGAACTGTTTCAGGAGGGAAACGCAATCTTTCAGGATGATAATGCACCAATTCACACAGCTAAAGTTGTTACTGAATGGCATGAGGAACATTCAAGTGAAGTTGAACATCCTATCTGGCCACCACAGTCCCCAGATCTTAATATTTTTGAACATTTATGGTGAACTTTAGAAAAATAAGTAAGGAGTCGATATCCTCCACCATCATCACTACAAGAACTAGAGACTGTTTTAGCTGAAGAATAGACAAAAATTCCTTTGGAAACAATTCAAACTTTCTATGAGTTCATACCTTATAGAATTCAAGCTGTAATTACTGCCAAAGGCGGTTCTACCCCATATTAAAATAAATTTGTTTGAAATTTTAAGGTGTTTCCATTATTTTGTCCAACCCCTGTATATTTAATTACAAATCAAGAGCAGCACTAATGTTATAAATATTATCGACTACCCATATTCAATGTATGTATTTTGCTTGTTTGCCAGTTCATAATGCTGGGTGTTTTAACACCTGAAAGTCATAGGCAGACAAGACAACTCAACTCCAGTCCCATTCAGGAGTGATGGATACTGATATTTTACCATTTTTGTGGCTTATCAACATAACATACCTGAATTAAACAAGGGCCAAACCGAATTGCCTGTCTATGACTAAATTACAAATAGTGTAAGAACCACTTGCTGGTATGTTATGGCAGTGCATACATAAGATTAAATTCAATTATGAATAAAGAACAGCACTATTGTTGTAAACATTATCGACATACTCAATGTATGTGTTTTGCTTGTTCGCCAGTTTGCTGCTGTGTTGTGCTTCGGGGATGACTCCTTCATAGCACTAGATGTTACAGGTGTGCTGAGAAGTTGCTGGCTTTGGGTAAAAGAAAATACAGGAGAATCAGTTAATTATGATTTTATTCCCTTCTTATATTTCCCTCTCAGATTCACACACTTATTGCAGTGGTCCTTCAGTTTTTATAAGCCTTGTAAAAGAACTCAGAAGGCTGGAACTTTTCAGCACTCCCACCTATATAAATGGTGACTGTCAACCTGTCGATAAGTATGAGCATCACTGATAAATTTACTTATCCTAAATATTTAAAGACAGTAACAACTTGCACAACATCTCTTTGACTCTCACCTACAAAGCCAACTAGTCTAGAACTTATAAGAACAAAATCTCTTGCATTACAATGAAACAGGTATTTTTTTAGAATTTCCTTCTCCTGGAGATATGTGTAATCAAAGACTATGGGTCTCTTACTCCCAGCTGTTAGATGGTTGTTGACTCTCCTGAGTTCATTAGTCAGGTTTTATTTTGTGTCCTGCAAAGTGTCCAACGAAAACCATCCTCCTTACCAATCAGCTTGGTAAGATTGCTGGTTGCCAATATCCTGACTATATGACTGGTTGTACTAAGTTACATGATACAAGCAGCATTATAGTGACCTTATGTGAATATATATATATTGTGTATATGCATGTGTATGTGTGTGTGCATATATTTATATACACACATACACACACATATATAGAACAAAACCTCCATAGACTGGAAACTCTTAAATAAGTATAACTCTTGCTTGAATTAGAATCCCAATAAAGGACAATCATGAAATATCAATACATGGCATGATACATACAACAAAACCACCATAAACTAAGAAACCAAGAATTCCTTAAGTTTCAACCCTACAAAAACTAGAATCTTAATGAAGGACAACTTCAAAACCACAAGAACACAAGATATGAAAGGTCACAATCAACAACACACATAAATAAACAAGCACTTCAAACATATATATATCCATTCTTCAGCAGCCTATTGGATATCATTATGATTTTAATACCTGGGTAGTACCATTCAGTCTGGTGGTGTCAACAGCAGTTAAAAATAAAAACACCCTCTGTGTGGTACCTTATGCAAGTATCTTTCCAATAACCCCAGGCTGACCAATGCTTTATGAGTAGATATGGTAGGCAAAATCTGAAAGAAGCTTGCTGTATTTGTGTGTGTGTATGCTTGTATCTCCTTGTCTTGTCATTGCATGATAGTTTTAAATGAGTGCCACTGTCATATACAAGCAGCAGCATTCATTTCCAATATTCTGCAAGAACATGTCTGGCCATGGGGGAAAATATTACCTTGTTTGGAAACAGGTATGGGTTGGTCACAGGAAGGTCATCTGGTTGTAAAAAACAGTCTCAAAGAAACTCCGTTTGATCCATGTAAGCATGGAAAAATGGACATTAAAACAACAAAAGCGGCAGTGAAGAAGAGAAAAATACTGCCTAATAAAGTCCCATTCAACCCATGCCAGCATGTACATAAAAGCAGTGACAATAATGTGTGCCATAGACACAGCTACAATCATAAACACTTGCAAAATGTATGTATTATTTACTGAGACTCAGTTGTAAGATTCCTCAATATTCCTCTATATGTGTGCTAACCATTGCAGATGTGGAAATCCACTGCAAGCACCAGCTGCTTTAGACATGAAATAAGTAATTATTTTCTAAAGCAAAGTCAATTAATCAAAATGAAATAGTTTAGTGGTTGTTACATTTATTGTTGCTTTTGTGTTTCTTCTGTCATTCGTTAAATGCCAAAATAAGAAATTATTAGATTTTGTAAATTGAAAGATTTTGTTGTATTTTCTCATAAATAAAAGGAAACAAATTTAGATTTTTCAAATTCCATTAATCCATTTCAAATGTAGAGATTAATTCATCATTGCAACAAATTTGTATTTCTTCTAAAACCTATGTTCATTTATTATTAACCATCTTCTTGATCAAATATATTCAGTATACAGCTGTTATTGTTGTTGTTAGTTTTAGGTCAGCCCTACATTCACAAGTGGCCACCTCATCTCTCCTTTTTTGTGGCCACCTCATCGCACTTTTTCTTTTTTTTTTTGTTTCAGAGATTATATTTTATTTAAGATGGTAATGTGTGATTTAACCCTTTAGCATTCAGATTACTCTGTCAAATGTAATGCTTATTTATTCACTTTGTTTTGAATTAATTATGCATTGTCACATAGGTGTAAAATTTTGATGAAGTGGTTGTTTATTTTTAGAATGAATTTGTAAGGTAGGTGTGAGAGGACAGATCATAAAATAGGTAGAATATTGAGCTTGGTATGCTCAGTTTAAATGTTAAAGGGTTAAGTGACCACAAAGAAGCTCTTTCAGTATACACTTTGTTTATGATTATGCAATTATGATATTTTTTTTATGCTCTTCACATATTTGTATGATTCAGTTTGTTTCTATGGTGATGCCCAACTCAAAGCTTCTTCAACCACCACCAGCTGTTTGACCATATTCCAAATACCTTTTATCTCTTTCTCACTTCCAAACTCCACCTTTACCAAACAACTGTTGTCTCTGCATTGATCACATTGTCCAACAACTACCTATACAAGGCTATCTATGATAGATCCACATACTCCACAACCCCCCCCCCTCCAGCTTACCCCTTAACCATATGGTACTTCATGTCAGGCCAGAACTCAGTCAGTCTTCACGTATAAGCTGGTGAATGAATCCATCCCCATAGACATGTCACTTCAAATCCCACACACAACTAGAACCCATAACTGCAAGTCCCCCAAGTGGTTAACACCACATTGTCATCATCATCATTATCATCATCGTCCTTCAAAATCTGTTCTCCATATTGTCATGGATTGGACAGTTTGATAAGAGTTGAAGAGCTGCGCCAGGCTCCAATTGTCTATTTTGACAGGGTTTTTACTGTGGATGCCTTTCCTAATGCCAACCACTTTACAGTGTGTGTGTGTTGGGTGCTTTTAATGTGGCACCAACATGAGCGCTTTTACATGGTACCAGCACAAATACTTTTTATGTAGTACCAATGCAGGGCTCTTGTAGGCCAATCCACTTCATCAGAGAAAGTGGCATCAACACTTCTGCTGTGGAGGATGGGTCTTCTTGAGTACAGCAAGCCACCAGGTATCTCCCTTCTTTGTCATTTCTTCTATAAGGTTCTGTATCCTGAGGTTATCCTTCAGTACTTCATCATTTTGCTTCCTGAGTTTCCCTCTTCCGGGAGTTTCATCCACTATAAGTCACCAGCAGTTTTTATGGTACTGTCAACAACCATCCACACCACATGACCAAACCAGCAGTCTTCTCTCTTGCACACTGCATCTGATTCCTTTTATGCCTAACTTTTCTCTCAACACACTAGCACTCTATTGCATATGTACACTTACGTTGCAGTGTTGTAGAAATACAAGTGAAGAATATGGCCTTCAGCACCTGGAAAAATTTATCTATCTCTTCCATTTGAATGGCTTTTACTCACTACTACCATTCCTACAAGATTACCATCCCCAAAACAATAGATGCCTTCATGCATCACAGCCAGCAAGTTCTTCCAACCACCAAAACTGTAATCAATCTTTCTGATTCCTTGCCTAGAGGTTCTCTACCAATTTTACAGCATTTGCTTACTTACCACTCCTCGACTAAGTTGGCTTTATAAGGAGTCATCGTACAGAGCAAACTTACATATTTGCTACTTTATTTAGCTTTCAAACTTCATAATATATCGACTTAAAATGATTAAAATTAGCCTCAAACAGTGTGCCTCGGAGCTAGCCCCTATCTTTGCCAAACTCTTCAAGCTTGGTCATTCTGCAGGGAGTTATGCCAATCTTTGAAAACATTCCAATGAAAGGCAATCTCTGTGAACATACCAACTATCAACTTACTGCTCTCTCTCTCTCTCTCGCTCTCTCTCTCTCTTCCACACAGGTGTTGCAGGCAATTGTTAACAGTCATCTTCTCCAACACTTCTAATTCCTCTCTCTTCTTAATGAAACCCCAGTATAGCTTTCATAGAGCCAGGGATTACTTTCTAATAACATTCCTCACTGGTCCTTTGCTGTTGAGCACTTTGACAAAAGCAATGGGGTTTGCGGTGACATTCAGTCAAGGCTTTGCCATGATAATCTTATAGCTAAGCTGCCTATTGCACAATTTCTTTCTTGTCTGCAAATCCTCTGCATTTTTTAGGGGATGTTTTATTGCCATGAAATATACACATGCATAATCATCATACAGTCTACATATACAGCCCTGCTATTTACTGCTTTGCTGCCATTAGAGGTAACAGTTCCTTGAATGTTTTTTTTTTTACCCTGTTTTTACTCTGGCTCCTATGCCTTCCAAATACCAATCTCCACCAGTACTTTCATCTATGCATATATATGCGTGCGTGTATGCATGCATATATATTTAAATGCTTGCATAATGAGAGAGAATGGAGAATCAAGATGTGTCCACAAATAACTTTGTAACATAACTTTCCTTTCAGCACTTTTTACTATAAGATCATTCTTTGTTTCTGGTTAATTTACAGAAAGACGACATGGAAATAGTATGTGAGAGGTTTACCACAAGTAAGCTCCAAAAATTCGAGGACTTGACTTCTATAGCAACATACGGATTTCGCGGAGAAGCTTTAGCCAGCATCAGTCATATTGCACATGTAACTATCATGACAAGAACTGCTGATTCAAAGTGTGCCTATAAGTAAGCTTCTAAATATCATCTTATTGTTTAACAATGATATATCACAGTCAATTTTCAATATTCTTAATCTGCTTTATTAGGTATTTAAGACAATGTTGTTGTTGTAGTTATTGTGGTTGTTACAGATTGCCCTATCTTTTTTTGTTTTAGGCATAGTGTATCTATGATTATATTATCTGATGTGCCCTTTCTTTTTTTAAGACTATAAGACAGTGAGATTTACTTGTTATTTCTAGCAGGTTAAATGACCTTATAGAGGCTCCCTGTTATGATACATGTCAGTTGTGGCAACTATTAGTGAATATTGCACTGTAACAATGAAGAAATACTGTGTAAAAGAGGAAAGATGATGGAGAGTATGCAAACTGTAGAGATAGCTATCCATGATACTAGGAAGGGGACTTGAGGTTAGTTAATTAAATGGGATCTTGAAAATTGTGCATTACCTTCAAGATAATACAAAACTTAAGGTCTGTTGTGTGTGGGAGAAGGCTTGTTTTATGTATATGAACATAATTTATTGTTACATTAATATAGAAAGTGTTCATGCAATACAAGAAAAGGAATATTCAGATCAAACAACACAAAGGACAAGTGCAGAATGTCTTTGTCAGAAATTCAAAATCCGTTTAATTTTTACACATCAGTACATATTCTTGTTGCTATGGTGTGTTTTCAACCATGCCAGGTTGAATGTGTAGCTGTGAAAACAGCTATGTGTCGAGAGTGAATACCACTCTGAAGTAGCCTACTCAAATGAGCTGTATTTGTAGGCTCTGTTCACAGAAGGTTCTAGTCATACTACCAGCCTATCACATGAATGACAGCCATTGATTGGACTGAAATTGGTTTTGTGCACATGATCACCTTGTGATTTCTATGTGGCAAAACATGGGGTCGAATCCAACTGTTACAGGTGTATAGAAAGATGCTGAATTGCAAACTTTTCAAGCCCATTCTAAAATCAAAGGAAAAATAAAATCATCCCCATCGTCATCATATCATGTTGCAGTTGCATCTTACTCAAATCTGTAAGTATAAAGAAGGGTGACATTAGTGATCTTTCTTTTCTTTAAGCCCTTCACTCCATTCACTCAAGCATAAGGCATTGATGACTTTTCTCCACTGTTCTTGATCCTGGACTCTGTTTTCTGATTCTTTCCTTTTGGATTTTGACTTTCAGATTTTGTTGCACCATGTCATATGTTTCTCTGAAGAAAGACCATCATTTCCCAGGTCTTGTTATGTTTTAAATTGCCATCGATGCTTCTGTAACTTTGCCTTTTTTAAATTTTGGTGGACATGTGTATGTGTGTGTTTATGTATATACATGCATGTAATAGTGTGAGGTTAATGTACTGAATAACTAAACACTAGTCAGGAGTTCAAACTTCACAGTTACCATTGTGTTATACATACCCTAAGCCAGTGTTTCTCAACTATTTTTTGTCTATGGACCTCTTTGATTCCTGTTTTACTCAACTGGACCTTCATACCGATTCAATGTTTTTAAAAAATCTTATTTTTATAATTATGCTTTTGGCACTCAGATTATTTAGTCAAATGTAATGTTTTTTCATTCATATTGTTTTCAATTAAACATGCATTATTTTGCAACTTCGAAATTGTGATGATGTGATAGTATATTTTATAATGGCATTGAAGAGTAAGTGTGATAGGCTGGATCTGGCTTGTTAGAGCATAATGCAGGTAGCATATTTGGGCTGGATATGGCCAATTTAGATATGGCCGGGTTAAATATTATTAGGAATTGTATTAAAAAATTGTTAAAATATTTTAAGTATTGTAGAAATACAACCAAGTTTATTGTACATAAACAATAAAATCTTATATGAACCCCCAAGGGCCATGTGGACCCTGCTTAAGAACCATTGTTTTAAGCTAACCCATTATTTTGATTGACTCAGTTTTCTTAGTCAGAGATTGAATAGCATCCCATTTTACAGTAGTGTTGTTAGAAGTATGACTTTTCAAATTTTCATGTTTGAAATTTCAAAGTGATAAAACTAATGTTTTCATGAATTTCTTATCAGATGCCAAAAACATATGATGAAAAGAAAAAAAAATGAAAAATATAAAATAAAAAAAAATTGAATTAGAATATTATGAAAATAACTGAACTGTTTTATCAATTCAAATTTTCTTTTTATTGTGTTCTTTTTGTAATTGAATTTAAGTTTTTTTCTCATTATTTTTTATTTCATTTATGTTTTTGTTTTTTATTTTGGGTTTGGGTTTTTTTTTTTACTTCCCCCATCTTTGTATTTGTTTATGAAAGCTGATACTTCTATCCTGTGTTCTTTTATAAGTCTCTGATGGAATTTTTGTTCAGTGGTTTAGTAAAGTAAACCATCAGCAATATCTGACAAGTTAGTCTGTTAGCAGTCAAAATTACGGTTTGCACAAATTCTTCACACAAGGTTGAGCAAAGACTTGAAACTCAAGATTTTATTAATTATTTTCCTAAAAAAAAAAATTATGCTTGCTTCATTTTTCTCTCATATTATTCTTTTTATTATTTTTCATTTTATTCCAGAGGATCATATCAAGATGGGAAGCTGAAGGCACCTATTAAACCATGTGCTGGGAATGTTGGCACTCAAATTACGGTAAGCTTATTATGGCTAGTACTCACAATATAAAATATTTTGTTCAGTTTCATTCAAACCTTCTGAGACTTGAAAGAAAAGAAAAGAACCAAGATGTCATTTGTTTCTGTTACTAAATTTGATTGATGTGTTATTCTACCAAAAGTGGCCAATAACTTTCATAACTTCCATTCAATATTTTTTTGTTATTGATTAATATATTGATTAATACACATTTTTATTTTCTTATTTTTTGTAATGGAAAACCTTAATACATGGATATCATAACTGACACAAAAAGTAATTATATCGACTCAGGCCATCTAGCTGCAAATAGACTGACTGCTGTTAAAGAGTGAGAGTAATTTAACTAAGATAAGTGTCCTGTTAAGCTTCCTGTGATGGCATACAACTCAAAGTTGTCTGTGACTTCAAATAAGAAAGACTTTCTGATACACATAGGTTCAAGCCTGGAGTACACCAAAACTTCCTGGCAATCATATATTTCAAATTCAGCAAGAATGGTCTCCTTCTGGGTGTGTGTAGAGAGTATTCTTTTTTTGTGGAGTTGAAACCTCATCTATGAATAAGGAGCTTCAAAATTGCCTTGATGGCATGTACACCAGGCTTCTCATGAAGGCTAAAGACATCTCATGGTATGAGTACAAGACCAAAGAGAGATTTATGTACACATTCTACCCCTTGTTATTCAATGCTGGGTGGCCTTTGCTGGCCACTGCTATCATGCTGACTAACAAGCCCTATCAGACATTATTTTTTGGAGACTTCTTCACCCTAACAGAGAACAAAGACAGCTCAGCTACAGACCATACAACCTGAAACTGAGTATCTACCAAAGCTAATGAAGGACAGAAATTCCTGGCACACCATTGAGAGACACATCTCAGTTACAGACAGTTGAAGAAAACATTAACTGTCAGTTCAAATCTTCCCCCATCTCCAGCTTTACATGAGTAAATGTTGAGCTCAGCCAGTTTAACTTGCCCTGGGTATGCTATATATACTAAGGCATTCTGCAGTGATTCCCCTAATGTGTCCTTAAATTGTTACAGAGGCATTAGGTTGTAATCATTGTTCAGTCTTAAACTAATCCTGACCTAAAGAGCCTTCGTCCAAAGACATTCAAGTCATGACCATTTGGCTTTTTACAGAGTGGGTTAATGTACTTTAGATCACATTCTATGATATGTCCATTTTTAACCCTTTAGCATTCAAATCAGCCAGACGTAGTCTCTCACACCTACCCTACAATGTCATTCTAAAAATAAACAATCACATCATTGAGATCTCAAAGCTACAAGATAATACATGATTAATTCAAAACAATATGAATAAATAAGTATTACATTTGATCGAGTAATATTAATGCTAAAGGGTTAAAAACAGTAGGTTATGGTTTAATGGAGACTTGGCAGCTATTTCTAGCAAGGCAGAGGATTAGAACACACTCCCTCTCATTGATTCATTTCTGCATATGTTTGAATGGATATTACATTGGACTGCCTGCTCAAAGGTTTTAAGTTCAACTCCACTTCTCTGCAGATGTGTCAGTATATTTGGGTCAGTACATTTGATTCTATATTGCTTCAGTTCACTTTGCTGTCAGAGAAATAGATACCAAATCCTCTAGGAGTGTTACCGGAGATAGACTGATGGGCTGGCATCCTGTCAAACAAAAGATTTATTTCTCATCCACTTTACACCAAAAAAACTAGGGCTAAGTGCCAATCCTTAAAAGTCCTTCCCCAAGGTATAGGAAACATCTACATACATTTTAACGGTACTGTAAATAACAACACATCTAACTCTTCCTCATCTCCTCATTTCTATGTGTTCCTAGCACTTTGTTAAATATCACTCTTACAGATGAACAATCAATCCATTTTTTTAATTCTTTTTTAATGTGTATTATATGAACTTGTTTGTTGTTCCTTCTTTCTGCAGTATTTCCTAGAATATATATATATATCTTTAACAATATGCATTATCTTTTATTGATTCTCTGTCGTTTGATGGAAAATGTTCATTCGGTTAACATTTTATGAGAATCTTAAATGTGTTTGTTGATGTTTGCAGGTGGAAGATTTGTTTTATAATGTAGCAACACGAAGGAAAGCTTTGCGAAGCCCAGCAGAAGAACATTCAAAAATAGCTGAAGTTGTTAGCAGGTAAGCATCATTGAGTTTATGAGTGTATTTGCAAGTGCATATACATATGTACATGTGATTTTGAAAGAAAGAGGGGGTTAAGTTTGTATGCAATGCATATAAAATATTAATTTCTAGTATTGGCACTAGTCCACAGAATGTAGTGGGAGAACAGGTATAAGGATTAAAGTATGTATATGATTACAGGTATATATGTTTACAGTAAAGAACATATTACTTGACTGCTTTGTAAAGTATTATAGATGTTGATTACATGTGACCACAAGGAGTCTTGTACAGACTGGTTCATGATTACTCCTTAAGGGAATTGATATGTGAATGCAATATCAGCCTGTATCTGTTTGTGTGTAGTGTTACATAACTTGCGTAAATGGTGAAAAGCAAGTGACTTGAAAGAGTGATAAGTGATAGGATAATAGTGTCATCAGCCACTGGTCTTGTCATGTGATGTCAAGTTGATCAGCCAGTAAGAGAGCCTGTTATGTGGTCATTCAATCTGCTAGAAATATCAGTCAAATTGCCTTTAAATTTCATCATCATCATCATTACCATTTAATGTCCATTTTTATGCTGGCATGGGTTTGGACATGGTGTAATGTCGAAGAAAAAGACAGAATGGTCATAACTGGAAAGCCTTTGAAAAAAAGTCTACTCATTCAAAGGCTGATCTTAGATAAATATAACATGATGTGAATGGCTGATACTTTGTCAGTGAGAAAGTAGTTTGTGATGGTTGTGGAAAGTAGCTATGGTGGAAGAAGACAAAAGATAAGGGGAATTGATCATGCTCATTCTGAGAACATTGTGACTCACAAGAATTGATGCAGGACCAAGATAAACAGCTATTACATGTAATACTGTAAACCCATTTAAAAAAAAACATGCCAACATAATAAAATAGGCATTACAATAAAAGTGTTGCTGGTGGTGCTGGTGCTCATGGTAGCAGCAGTGGTGCTGGTGTGTTTGTGTGTGGATATGTATGCAGGCACACATATGCACTTGGTGAAAATGTTCTGTTCTTTAGCCCCAGGTCAACCCTCATTAAGCAGACCTATGATCAAAATCATTCTAGTCTAGATGATCTAGTCCCTTCTGGCAATTTGTAACAACTATAATGACCTTATTGTGTACAGTGCTCAGGTGCACTACAACTGCTCAGTCTGTGGATTTTAAAGAAAGTTCAATGATTTGAGGACAATTTAGCTGCTATTTCTAACAGCTAGATGGACCATGTAGAGGCTCTCTCATTGACTTGGGTTAGAAATATACTTGCTGTTGGTGTTTGTTGATGTCTCAATTTTCATGTGTATGTGGAGGATAGGTCTAGTTCTCAGTATAGCAAACCCTTTATCTATCACCCATCATTAGGTGTAAACTGCATAGAAGAAACTATCAGTTCTTTGAGGGCCACAGAGTGTTGAACTTTTTTGGTGGAGTGATACATTTTTTTCAACAAAATCATTAACAATATTATGAAAATATCCACATATCATCTAGCAAACAAGGGGCTTACTGAGTTAATGCAAGGACTTTTATGATTAGTCAATCTTTTGCAAATAGTTTTTTAATATCCCTCAAATCCCATCTCACCAACTTAAAATGGAAGGACATATTGGCTCATGCGGTTCTAGTAGCAAATGATAATGCAGTCCTTAAAAATATAAATCAGGTAGTCATGGCTAGAATGTCTTCAGTCATAGGCCTGCTCAATCAAGGCTGACTTGGAACTAATCTACTACTATGAATCATTGTCATCATCGTTGTTGTCATCATGATGTTTATAACAAGCCCACCTTTTCTTCTTGTTCTATTGTAGGTATGCTGTTCACAATGTTGGAGTTGGATTTATTTTGAAAAAGGTAACAGTCTCAATAAATAATTTCTTGTTATCATCTATATATTAATACATTAAAGCCAAGTATGTGATGCTATCATGTGGTTAGTTAAAGGGAGAGGTGAAAAGAGAGAGAAAAGAGTGTTAGTGGTGAGAGCCAGGAGAAAAGGATTGCTATTATGTTATATGCTTGTGTTTTTAGTTGGTGGCACCTTAAAATACTGCTAGAAGTGCTTGCTTTACTTTTCTCATTCTTGTTTTGCATATGTATGTCTTTTACCTGCTTTCAATACTAAAACATTATCTAGAGCACTGCTTTGTTGACAATATGCTCTATTCCATTACATACATTAGTATTTATTTTGAGATATTTGGGGTTGTGTTTTGTAAGATATTTTTAACAAGTACTGATCTGTGTGTTTATGCATTTGTGGTTTGTGTTTATGTGTATGTTTGTGTGTGTGTGTGTGTGTGTGTGTGTGTATATATATAATGAAGTGGCAGTGCTATGTAAAAAGCTCCCAGTACACTTTGTAAAGTAATTGTTGTTAGGAAGAGCATCTAGCCATTTAAACCAAAGCAGACATTGAAACTTGGCAAAGCCCTCTGGCTTACTGGCTTCAGTCAAACCACCTAACCCATGCCAGCATGGAAAACAGATATTAAATGGTGATGATAATGAATATACATATATATATATATTTGCCATGTTGAGCCACTGAACTCATTTTTTTTTTCATTCCCCCTCCATTTATTTCTTCTTATTCATTTCTATGGAACAGCATAGGCTTGAAACATAAAAGACTTCCATTTTTCCTGAGCATCAAACTAATTCACTTGCTTGTTGTTCCTACATCTGTCTTTGTCTTTGTTTTTCTATAAATTTGAACTATATATATATATATATATATATATATGTCAGTAAATGGTGGGGTTGTGTTAACTGCACATGGAGAAATAATACGAAAATAAAAAATAATAATAATAAGGCAGAATGCTAAACTGAAAGCATATCTTAATATAGATGTGTATAAGGAGGATTAAAAAGGATTTCTAACCGGCTTTCATTGCATCGCAAATTTTCAAGAAGGGGGGTAAATGAAAATAATGTTTTTTACAAAAAAATAAAAAATATATAAAAAAATAAATATACCAATACATTATATTGTCTTTGAGCTTTTAAAGTTCAATGGTAATCCATGTAGATAATTGTTAGGAAGATTAGGATGCATGGAATTAAGAATCGTGTTGTGTTTAAAAAAGGCTGAAAGTTTGTGTTAAACAGGAAGTGTAGTGTCAAAACAGGAAGTGTGGGTAAGGGAAGACAATTCTGTGGGTTTTATACTCTTTAGTTGACACCACACTTCCTGTTTAACACAAACTTTCAGCTTTTTTTAAACACAACACTAATCTTAATTACATGCATCCTAATCTTCCTAACAATTATCTACATGGATTACCATTGAACTTTAAAAGCTCAAAGACAATATAATGTATTGGTATATTTATTTTTTTATATATTTTAAAATTTTTTGGTAAAAAACATTATTTTCATTTTCTCTCTTCTTGAAAATTTGCCATGCAATGAAAGCAGGTTAGAAATCCTTTTTAATCCTCCTAATACACATCTATATTAAAATATGCTTTCAGTTTAGCATTCTACCTTATTATTATTTTTTTTCTTATATATATATATATATATATATATATATATATACACACACATGTGTATATATATAAACAAACTTACATTTCTGTTATTCTAACAGAATGTTACATTCGAAAAAATATCACCTTGTTTGTATCATATATATATACATATATATATATTGCTATATAGTAAGAAGTTTGTTTCCCAACTACATGGTTCCAGGTTCAGTCCCACTGTGTATTACTTCCAGCAAGTGTTTTCTACTATAGCTTCAGGCCAACCAAAGCATTGTGAGTGGATTTGGTAGATGGAAACTGAAAGAAGCCCATAGTATGTGTACGTGTGTGTCTTTCTATCTGTGTTTGTTCCCTACCACTGCTTGACAACTGGTGTTGGTGTGATTATGTCCCTGTAACATAATAGTTTGGCAAAAGAGATTGACAGAGAAAGCTTTAAAAAAAAAGAAGTACTGGAATCAATTCATCTATAATTCTTCAAGGCACTGCTCCAGCATGGCCTCAGTCTGATGACTGAAAGAAGAATGAGAATAAAACTAGAACGTGCATGCTTACATACATACATAAATACACACATACATAAATACACACATACATACACATGTGACTATATATATATATATATATATATATATATAGACACACATACATACAGAGAGAGAAACAGGTTTAGCTCTCTCTGTTCCTCTATCTGTCAGTTCTATATCCAACTTAGAAAAAGGTCTTGTCTTGCAAGTACTTGGGGACCTCACTAGTGTTGGTGCCATGAAAGAAAGCATCAAGTATACTCTGTAGAAGGGATATCAAGCTGTAGAAGCCATGTCAAAGCAGTCATTGGGATTCGACACACTCCTCTGGTTCATCAGTTCTTTACAAACCATCCAACCCATGTCAGCATGGAAAAAAGGATCTTAAACAATTGGTGATGATGATGACAGTGACATTGATGATGATTTACTTATGTATAATGGGAAAAACTTAATATAAAACTTTGGACCAAAATTGGTAGGATTTAGCATTATATGCAAGTGTGAAAAAAAGGATAAAACATATCAGCTATATTGTTGTTTATGTTGATGTTAGTGAGTGTTGCTTCACATTCTAGTTTCTTTTTTAAATTCTTCTTTTATTCAATTTTTTTTCCATTTAATTCTTTTTTCAAATTTTATTTTCCAAATATATTTTGTCTCCTTTATTTTTATTTACTAATTATCTTTCTAATTTTCTTATTATTCTTTTATTATAGCCTCAAATGTTTTTATTTCTATTTTTCTCTATATTTTTTAAACTATTTTAAGCTACATTTACTGTATTCAGTATTATTTGTTTTGTTTTTAACTTATAAAAAGGAAGGTTCTGACAGATAGCTAATTCTCTTATAGCTTCTATTTATAATTTTGTACCACATTATTGTATAAATCACATAAAATATCTCTTTCTTTTTCTGTCCATATACTGTTTGCCTGTCTGTCTGTCCATCTATCTAAAGATCTATCTATATATATAGCTGCATATATACCAGTCTTAGAAAATTTTAGCCTTATGCTTAGTCATCATTGTTATTTTTATTATCATCATCTATTTTCAATGGTTCTATATTCCACCATATCCATCTCTGTCTTCCTAAGGCGTGTGCGACATTGTCTTTTTTGGTAAAGCAGGGGCTGTTTGTATGTTACATCTACTTTACTATACTGTACAGATTGTGTTATTCTATCAGATGTAATGTTGTCACATGTATTGTATGTGTTTAAGTACCAGAGTGGTAATTGTTATATGAATGTATGTGTTGTGTGAGTTATGTTATAGTGTTGAGTTGAGATTTTGTATCTGTACATTGTGTGAGCTTCACAGAAAGTCGACTGTAAGAATTCTGTTATTGTACTTACATCTTGCATAAGATGGTAGCTATGTATAGCAGTTTTTTTTAAAATTTTTATTGTATGTGGTTGTAGTGTAGTTGCTCTAGTGTGGTTTTTATGACTTTTGGTTAAATTCTTCATTACCATACCTATTATTAGTAGTTTTTACTTTCATATCCTACGTCTTACTTATTTTCATTTCAGGATCTTTTAGACATTGATACATTTATATATATTTCTTATTCTGTGTAATATTTTGGTTAAAAGTAATCAAGTTGTCTATCTTAATATTGATTTCAAATTTTGGCACAAGGCCAGCAAGGAAATGGGGGAAGTCGATTACATCAACCCTAGTGCTAAATTGGTACTTATTTTATCAACCCCCCCCCCCCCCCCAATAGGATGAATGGCAAAATCACCCTTGGCTGAATTTGAACTCAGAACATAGAGTTGTATGAAATGCTGCTAAGCATTTTGCTTGGCATGCTAACAATTCTGCCAGTTCACAACTTTAATTTCTATTATAATATTATCAATAATATCAGTTTCACATCCATTCTCCATTGTTAACATGGTTGGACATGTCTATCATCTCTCTCTCTCTCTCTCTCTCTCTCTCTCTCTCTCTCACACACACACACACACAATAAAAACAACAACAACAGAGAAAAACCCACCAACTTTGGTAGTGTATATCTTAAATTGTGAACCAGGTGCATTTTATAATGCCAGTAGATTCTAATTTTGCTTTCATTTCTTTTTCAGTCTAAAATGGGATACCTTTGCCAAGTCATTAGAATATACCAAGTTTGGTACATGCTTATTCACTTCTAGCTGTTATATCAAGGTGTTAGCATAAATTCTAATGGACATAGTTGTTTACCTGGTCATGTATATAGATATGTTGTCTTTACAAGGACTGAGCAGCTACAAAAGCTCTGTTCAGTTATTTCTTGATGCTGATTGCATAGTCTGCACTCAGTGTCAGCCTCTTGTCAGGATTTTGCCTTGTGTGTGTGCATGCATGTGTGACTGTGACTGACTTGTTGGCTGGCTAGGCATTTATCCTCTGTAATTGATCAGGCATTCCACTTTCACTTTCAGCCCAGAGATTTTGAGGTATTATTAGCTTTTCAGTCTAAGTCTTGTTGGATACTGGTCATGGAGTGTTTTTTCTCTCCATTTTTATTTTTATTTATTCTATTTTGGTGTTCCATATTTATTTAGCCTTTTGAAAGTGAGTTTACCATTCTTTTTTCTTCATTCTTTTTCATAATTCTGTATCATTTCTTAACCACACATAAATATCAAAAGTTCTTTAACAGGAACAACATTATGATGAGCTATACTTGCCTGAATAGCATCACTTCACAGATCCCACATCACTAGCTAAGATGCACAACCAGCTACCCAACTCATAAAAAAAACATCCAGCCTGCTCTATAAAACTACCTACTGAAAGCATCCTGCTCCTCTTAAGCTTTGGTATGTAGAGCAAATATAACACTTGACAGTGGTATTATACTGTACTTTTGGAAAATACTTTTTAAATTAGATACTTCCAGCATGTGTGTTCATTTAGATTCAACAATAAAATTAATTCCAGCTTTCTATCTCAATATGTCTGGAAAATAAAGGACAGTAGAATTAAAAACACTCCCATAACCTGGAGTATTGTAAAACAGCACCCACTCCACTACATTAACATAGCAAGAAAAATCATTTTGTGTTTATTCAATAAATTTCATATTCTAATATAACTGCCAACATTGTTAAATAGGTAAGCTGAAATGTTATTCAACAGCTCTACATTTTGTGTTTAAATAATCAAATACTGTTGAGATCAGTTTTGTTTATTATTAAGGCAACGAGCTGGCAGAAATCATAAGCATGCTGGGAAAAACGCTTAGTGGCATTTTGTCCGTCTTTGCATTCTGAGTTCAAATTCCACCAATGTTGACTTTGCCTTTCATCATCAAGGTCAATAAAATAAGTACCAGTTGAGTACTGAGGTCAATGTAATCAACTTATCCCCTTCCTTGAAATTGCTGTGCCAAAATTTGAAGCCATTATCATTATTATTATTATTATCATTATTATTATTATTATTATTAATGTGGTGAGCTGGCAGAATTTTTAACACATCAGACTAAATGCGTAGCAGTATTTGTTCCAGTTCTTTACATTCTGAGTTCAAATTCTGCCAAAATTACATTTGCTTTTCATCCTTTCACTATATAAGTACTAGTTGAGCACTGGCGTTTATATAATTGAGTAACCTCCTCCAAAAAATTTCATGCCTTGTGCATAGTGTAGAAAGAATTATTATTAATATCATTATTATTTAGGTGGTGAGCTGACAGACTTGTTAGCATGCCAAGCAAACGCTTAGCAGTATTTCATCCATCTTCATGTTATGAGTTCAAACTTCGCCATGGTCGACTTCGCCTTCCATCCTTTTGGGATCGATAAAATAGTACCGGTCAGGTACTGGGGTCGATGTAATTGACTAACCCCTCCCCTGAAATTGCCGGCCTTGCACCAAAATTTGAAATCAATATTGGTTATTGTTGTTATTGTTATTATTATTATCAGTAGAAGTAGTAGTCTAATTATTATAACTGTTGTTATGGTGGCCGTGGTGAAAAGCAAGTAATAAGAATATATATTCTGAAACATCAAAAATATAGTAAAAACAAATCAATACAAGAGACTATTGGATGAGGTGGATGTTTGCAAGTGGGTGGAAAAGCCATGGTTGGTTGTCAGTGTTTTGTTGGCATTCTTCCAGCATGCTAATTTTGGTAAGTGATAGAATTTCAATTGAAAAACAATGATATGTAGTAGTGTAATTGTGAGTATATGTATACAGACATATACATATATATATATTTATATATCTTTATGTATGTGTGTGTATACACATACATATCTATCTATCTATCTGTCTGTCTGTTTCTCTTCCTCAATCTGTATGTCTGTCTATCTATCTATCTATCTTCTATGCGCATGTGTGTATATATATATATATATATATATATATATATATATATATCACTCTCCATATATACACGCACACACACACACACACACACATATATATATACATATATATAAATAAATAAATAATATATATGCATATATACGCACATACATGTACATGCCTACATATATATGTATATATACATGCATAAATGGGTACAGGACATCAAAAAAACATGAACAAAATGAGAAACAAGAACAAAAAAAACAAAAACATGGAAGACGAACTTTTTTCGAACAACGAAAGAAACAAATAGAGAAACAGGACAGACAACATAAAGAACATTCCCTTCATCAGTTGTCCCCCATTTTATCTATTCTGCATTTCAAAGGTAGGGACAAGCCACAACTTCATTAAAACAGTCCTTCCCACAAAGCAAATTAAATAAAATTTGGGATTTTTTGCAGAGGGTAAAGTGGTAACAAAAACAGGACAGTAAGAACAAAACAGTAAAAACAAACGGTGAGGACTGTTAAGCCATAACGAGGTGAAGTGGTGAACGCTGGAAAAATGATCTTTGAGAAGAGACAGGCAAAAGCATATCTTGTCTTTAGGAAGGAAGTGGAAGAAAGAAAGATAGATAGCCGTTGGTCACCAAACATGTGTGTATGTGTGTGTGTTGGCACAGAAGCTCACCAATCTCTTTCAGACTGTTGTTCCTTGGGGTCTTGAGGATGCTTCTATTGTCCATCCCTACAAGAGAAAGGGTAATAGGCAGTCCTTCTTAATTACCTCACTCAGCACACGAAAGAGTGTGGCTTCAGAGAGGGCCATGGGAGAGTCAACTTGATCATTGCCGCATGCCAACTTCAGGAGAAGTGTCAGAAGCAGAACAGATCTGTACATGATGTTTATAATTTTCATCCAAGGTCTTTAACACCCTCAGTCATGAGGTGTTTGGGAAGATCTTGAGAAAGTTTGACTATCCAAACAAATTTGTCAGCATAGTGCAACAGTTTCACGGTGGCATGTCTGTTGAGGACTGGATAGCGGATATTCTTCTGGCACATTCGCAGTCACACCTACACTGTTCAGCATAATGTTCTCACCATACTATCAAATGCCTTCTGCAACGACAATAAAATCAGCATCAAAATCAGATTCAGGACTGATGGCAGACTCTTCAACCTGCAGAGGCTACAGGCCAAGACTGAGGGAAGAGGTGACTCAATGCACAACTTGCATTACATAGATGACTGCACACACAGAGGCCTTGAAGCTGTAGAGCATGAACTACTTTTCTATTACCTGCAACAAGTTTGGCCTGACAATCAGCATTCAGAAGACAGAGGTCATGCACTAATTTGCCCCATGAAGCCATGTATGGAACCAATTATCACTGTCAAAGAGGAGTCCCTGCAGATTGTTAATAAGTTCTTGTACCACAGCAGCACATTCTCCAGATCTGTAAACATTGATGAGTAAGTTGACACTTGCATTGCCAAAAGAAGCCCAGCATTTGGGCAGCTACATGAATCCATGTGGGAGAGGAGAAACATTAGGCTGGAACCAAGCTGAGGGTTTAGCAAGAAGTTATACTTCCTACACTACTGTACACCTACAAGAGTTGGACAGTTTTTGTACACCACACCAAAAAGCTAAACCACTTCCACATGAACTGCCTGAAAAAGCTGTTGAAAATCACCTGGCAAGACAGAGAGCAAGGGAGATGTATGTATACACACACATACATATACACTGGAAACTATCAGTTTGCATCAATGAAAATATATTATAATATTATGAATTCATTTATATTCATATTAATATTCATTAAAAGTATTTCCTCTGCTGTATTGAAACATCCATAATTAAAAGATTAGATATAATACCATAAATTCTAGTTTTTTTTTTTTTTTTTTTTTTTTTTTTTTTACTTAATGTATTCATACTCCGCAGCCATTCTATTTTACCTGGAATTCCAGTTGATATGGGTAGTTTTCTTCTTTACAGTAAACCATCTACTGATATACACTTACACAGATGTACCTGTTGAGGATCCTGTAGTGATATTTTAAATCAGTTAATATGTACATTACTCTTTTACTCTTTTACTTGTTTCAGTCATTTGACTGTGGCCACGCTGGACCACCGCCTTTTTAGTCAAGCTAATCGACCCCAGGACTTATTCTTTGTAAGCCTAGTACTTATTCTATTGGTCTCTTTAGCCGAACCGCTAAGTTACGGGGACGTAAACACACCAGCATCAGTTGTCAAGCGATGTGGGGGGAGGGGGACGAACAAAGAACACACAAACATACACACACACACATATATATATATATATATACATATATACGACAGGCTTCTTTCAGTTTCCGTCTACCAAATCCACTCACAAGGCTTTGGTCAGCCCGAGGCTATAGTAGAAAACACTTGCCCAAGGTGCCACGCAGTGGGACTGAACCCGGAACTATGTGGTTGGTAAGCAAGCTACTTACCACACAGCCACTCCTACGCCTATGGTTTGTGTAATATATAATAGGAAATGCATCCATTATGCAAGACCATTCTCAGTTAAAACATTTCAAAATACAAAGCAGTTAATGGAGATATTTCAATATCTTGCCAGTGGCACGTAAAAAGCACCTTTTGAGCATTGGGTCTCACAGAGGCAATGACAAATGACCAAGACCTTTGGCAATGTGCCATGCTTGAGTAGAAGACCCTTCAAGCCAAGTGAAACTGTAGTTGTGGCAGATCCTGGTGTCATGCAATTGGCACGTAAAAGCACCCATTACACTCTCGGTGTGGTTGGCATTTGGAAGGGCATCCAGCTGTAGAAACTATGCCAAATTAGACTAGAGTCTGGTGCAGCCCCTCAGCTTACCAGCTCTGGTCAAACTTTCCAGCCCGTGACAGCATGGACAACAGACTTTAAATGATGATGATGATAGCAGTAAGCCAACTACTAAGAAGAATGAATGGTTTGACTTCGTTAATACAGCTTCTACAACTCAATGCTAGTCCAGACTCCACTTATGCAGATGCTCTAACAACAATTTGGAGTAGTTTATTATATTTGACTCTAGTTGAGAATTCTATTACCATGCACCACTTCTTAGTATAACACAAAAATATATACATGTATATTTAGTATAATTCAAGTAAAAACCCTGTAACATATATTCAAGAGCTCTTATGTCATTATTTGGCTACAGCTTTTACCCTTGCACCTCTGAACTTTGGAATTCCCTTCCACATTTCTTCTTCAATATGACCCTCAGTCTTTAAAGTCTAATGTACATCATCACCTATTGACTTCTGTCTAGCATCCATTTTATTCTAGTAGCTCTTACGTTTTCAGTGGTCTAAGGATTTTGTAACAAACGAATGCTTTCAAAAACAAAAACAAAACAAAAAAAAAGAAAGAAGAAAAACTACATATACTACAGTAGGGTATACTCCAGTGCTGGATACATATGTGGAACTCCTTTTTGCATAAGATTAATACAAGAATTATATAACATAAGGATGGAGGATATATCAGGTTTTAATAGAACCTGATATCCTCCAAGCTCCTGATATATTATTCTTTTATATATTTAGCTGGAAAACTTGGAGAGTGGTTATATGACTTTCTGAAAGATAGAAGTCGGGCAGTGGTGGCCAATGGATCCACCTCAAGGAAAACACAAATAGTGAGTGGTGTTCTCCAGGGCACTATCTTGGGACCACTGCTTTTCATAGTGGCCCTCTCAGATACACCCTCAGCTACCCGGATAGCCACCCTTGCTAGCTACACAGATGATATGAATGTCTTGCAGAAAATACAAAACCCTAGTGATGTTGCATGCCTGCAGCAGGAGTTGGACTCAATTTACAGATGGACTGAGGACCATGATATGCAGTTTAATGCTGAAAAATTCCAAGCCTTGTGCTACTAGTGCTCAAAACTGAACGTAAAACTTACAGGGTACACTGGTCTACAGGGCTTTACAATCCCAGAACCTAAATCAGTGCAGGACTTGGGTATCGACATGAGTGATGATACCTCTCTCCAAGTGCACATTACTAAAATGGTAATAAAGTACAGACGGATAGCTGGCTGGATCCTGGGAACCTTCAGAACCAAAGAGAAGGACACCATAATGGTACTCTGGAGGACATTCGTCCTCAACCACCTGGATTATTGCTCCCAACTATGGTTACCCCACAGTGTAAAATTAACAGCAGACCTTGAAGCAATCTAGCAAAGCTTCACAAAGATCATCTCATTGCAACAGCTCAGCTACTAGGAAAGGCTGAAACAGCTAAGACTCTACTCCCTGGAGCGAAGGCAGGAGAGATATGCAGTAATATACATCTAGAAGATCCTGGAAGGGATTGTGCCAAATTTTAGCATTGAAAGCTACACAAATGCCAGAACAGGTCGCCACTACACAGTGTGAAAGATCCCAACAATGTCTTTGTGCTTCAGGACCAGTTACTGCAACAGCTTTGGTTTCAAGGGGCCCTCAGCTTTTTAATATTCTCCCAAAGAGCCTGAGGGACCTACACAAAGTGGATGTAGGTATTTTCAAATCAAAACTGGATCTCTTCCTGTCAAGAGTCCCAGATGAACCTACCTCGTGGCAGGAGGCACAAATGAAGGCAGCGACATCAAACTCCCTTATTCACTAAATGTCACATATCAGAGGAGGCTCTCAATAATAACAGTGTAGCAAAACACTGGTGCCCCAGCATGGCCACAGCTTTGAGCTGAATCTGATAAAAAAAAATTATCTGTATATATGGTTATGTTTAAAATTAAAGTTTAAATAGGAGACTTTAAGGTGTCATATCCAAACCTTGTTTTGGGTATGCCTCTAGTAGTGTGCCTGATGAGGTTTCTTCTACACTGTGGGGTGCATTCAATTCCATTATATTGTTCCCCAACCTATGTGTAAGCCAAAACAATCATTGTGCTAAATAAAGTGTACAGTACACTCTGACTTCCCTATCAATCATTTAAAATATATATATATGAACATGTGTGTGTTTGCACTTCCTCATCTTGGTATCATGTGATAGTTGTAAACAAGTTTCACCACCATATATGTAATGCCATTAATTTCCCACCTTCTATGGAAACCTGTCAAGTTGGTAACAAGGAATGCATCCACCCATAGAAAATCTATCTCAACAAATTTCAAATGACCAATGCAAGTATTGATAAGTGGCCATTAAAACAATATTATTATTATTATTATTATTATTATTATTATTATTATTATTATCATTATTATTGTTGTAAAGAATAAAATGTTTTGAATGGTACAACAATGCACTATAATACAAAAAAATGGACTATATACTTGTTGTAATTTAGTTATCTATAACCCGATTATTATTATTATTATTATTATTATTATTATTATTATTATTCTGCAAGTTGGAGGGTCGTTACCACACTGGAGAAAATGCTTAGTGGCATTCCTTCCAGCTTTACACTCTGAGTTCAAATATTGTCATGGTCAGCTTTGCCTTTCGTCCTTTTGGAGTCAATAAAATAAGTACCAGTTGAGCACTGAGGTTGAGGTAAATGATTAGCCCCCACCTTTCTATATATATATATATATATGTGTGTGTGTGCATCGGGGGATGATTATGTTGTTAAATAGTAGTAGTTGTAGTAGCCAAAGCAACCACTTTATGTTACTACATCAGACAGGAAAGACACACAGAGACGGACAGGCAGAGAGAGAGAGATTATAATTCTTCAGATTATTAACCTCATCTTTACAGGTGAATCTTTTATGTTTTTTACAATATTTATGACTATACTAGATTTCTGATAAGTTAATTTATTGGTAAACCAATAAATCAGCCTATATTGAAGAAATGAGTCACCTGAATAATATATATCCAGCCCATTAAATAAGACCTGTAGTCACTGTGATACACAAATATGAGGTTTAACTAAACTTCTCTCACTGTGTGTGTGTGTGTATTATTTTGCTTAGGCATTGTGAAACTAATAACCTGGTGTAGAACTCAATATATGTATGTTCCAGAACGAAGTGTTAGCTGAGTATAGAGCAGTATAAGAGAGATGACACAGGAATAAATGATTATCATATGAACTTCATTAGCTTACAGCTGTTTCACTGCATCTGAGTCCACTGCATCTTATAGTAGAAACAGCTGTAAGCTAATGAAGTTTATAAGATAATCATTTTTTCCTGTCATCTCTTTAATGTGTAGTGTGTATGTGTGTGTGTGTGTGTGTGTGTGTGTAGTTATAACAATAATAATCCTTGGATGGAATTTATATTAAAAAATTCTGTTTAGTCTATTCTTTCTTTCTGTCAAGACAGGAGGAGGCATGTAGGATGGAGAATCGCTAAAGAGGTCACAGGATGTATGATGAAAGATTTCAGACAAAGGACACTAAAATAAGAATAATAATAAGAAAGCTGAAGTGAACAAGTATAAAGTGCATGTTGCTAATTGGCAAACAATATGACCAGCCCCAAATATAACAATTTCTGTTTCAACACACAATTTCACATCAGCAATATTACAAAACAAATGCATGTGTATGTCTGTATGTATGTATATATGTATGTATGTACAAGGTAAATTGTTGCCATTTTATATTTTTAATTTCATGTATGTGCATTGTTTTGGATTTTGTCAACTACACAGTATAGTGGGGTCAGTTGGGAAAAACAGTACTATGACACAATTCACTCCACCAAAAATTTGGAAACAACATACTGTACTGCTTGGCACTCATGCCAGAAGCTCCAATACGAACATTTCAGAGTGTTTGGGTGTCAATCTGAGGACATGTACCGAGAGTGATAAAAATCAAACATCCAGTCAACATCATGGTGTGTGGAATGATCACTAGTGATGGAGATATTATGCCTTCATTCATCTTCTCACACGGCCTCACATTCAACATGGAGGCCTACATCAAGTGCCTACGGGAGGTAGTGCTGCCCTGCGTCAAGAGGGTGGCTGCTGGAAGATCCTATGTCAGGCAACTGGACTCTGCATCATGTCACACAAGTAGGAGAATCCAGTCATAGCTGTCAGACAATTTCTGCAACCACATCACCCCTAACATCAAGCCACCTAACTCCCCAGACTTCGACCTCCTTGATTATTATGTGTGGGGCGCAGTTGATCGAGAGACCAGCAAAACTCCTTGTAACACCAAAGATGAACTGAAGGGAAGGATTATGGCAGCATTCACCAACTTAAACAAGGAGACCATCCAGAAAAGTTGTCTGGAGGCCGTGGTTGAAGCCAATGGCGATTTTATTGAATAAATTTACTCTTTACTATTTGAAGATATTTTTATGTAATTTTGGTAAATATATCTGTTAAGATGAGGTGTGTCAGTATTATTATCATTTTTGTGTAATTTAGACGACAGTTTATTCACCACACCCTGTATGTGTGTGTGTGTGTATGTGTGTGTGTGGTTAAGAATAGAAAATATATACTGCACTGGAATGAAATTCTCAAAATTACTTGATAAATACACCAGAAACTGAGGACAATCAAAGATGTAAATAATCTTTGATGATAATCCTGCTCTTACTTATTTTAATGTATGATAATTTATTTTATTGATCTGAGAAAATTGAAAGGTAACAATGGACCTGGAAACATTTGTATTTGGGAAACCAAATACAACAAGGTATTCTATCCCATAATCTACCAAGCTCGCTTTTTCAATTTGAAAATTTCAATATAACTTACCACACATTAAGTAATTTACATATTTTATTTACATTAAAATTGAATTTCAGTTTAATTACTATGAAGAACATTATCACACATCTTGGTCTTTCATCATTGTCAGTCTCCCTTTTCCTATAGTTACCGTCATACTGATTGCATATGACATTTTTTTCTGCACGTCTCCGTTACCCAATAACATATCAAGTCCATAGCAGCATGATTGTCTCTCTTGCACACTTACGCTAATGCCTTGAATTCAAAATGTCATTCACTCAGGCTATTACTGCTCTGCTTTATATACAGAAGTCACTTTATACACCCAATAGATATACATTTCATACCATTTCTCTCCAATCTTCTATGTTCAGTACCCATGTCTTACTAACAAGCAACATCACACTCTACCTTTCACCCATCTACCACTCCTTCTTCACACAACCTACTGTTGTTTCACTACACTCAACTTCAAAACTAATTAGACATAACTAATTAGCTTCTTCCTTGCCAATAAAGGACCTTTTAAGTAGTTTCTCAAACTTATAGAAATAGCAAAAAACAAAGCAAAAGATAAAAAGTGGGGATTAAGCAGCAGAAGATGGGAAAAGGGAGTTTGTCCTTGAAAAAAATGGTATGTTTAACCGTGCCTTGCAGACATGACTGCAAAAGCATTTGCCATGGAGAATGCCCAGTGACACTTGCTACAACAATCACCCCACATCACGGGGCTCATTTCTCAGACAGGCTAGTTATCCTGATTTTGTGGAGGAAACTAGCAGTGCAGGCTCTGAGAACATCTGAGGTCTTGGCAGTAATCATCATAAACTGACGGCAGCCGGACAGGATCCTATATTTATTTATCTATTTTTCTCTCCTGTGTTTCATGTGACTGATGCAACAAGGTTGGAGCCAGAGAACATGTCACTGCCCCCCTTGTTATTTTGTCAGAGAGCTCACCATCTCTATGGTCGAGATGTACTGGCTCCAGTTGAGACAGGAAGCCAGCTGCATCGAGACCTCTTCTAATTATATCATTCAGAGTAGCATGTTGGAGGAGCTGGCCCACACTATGGCTGCAGGATAATAGATGCAGGCTGAATTCATCAACTTATCACATGAATTTTGTTTTTGTTGTGAGAGTGAGACAGAAGAGATTAATTACATATTCACACCCACGCACATTCATTTGCAAACTCTTAAATACACAATCCCTTCTGATTCGAATAATGATTGCTAAGAAGTTAAAAAGCTAACTTAGAAATGATTGTTGCCTGAGACTGACTGTACTTGAGTTTTTGTTGGTAATTTTTATTTTGTCTGTTTTTAATTATTTTCATAGCCTTGACACAAAATCAAAATCTAGTTTGACATATCATGTGGTTGTAAATTGAAACTTTATTGATTCGATTAAGGTCTCTAATTTCAGTTCCTTCTAAATAATTCTTTGACACATTCCTTGACATTGATTGAGTTTGTTAAGGTTCAGTTTTGTTATAAATAATCTTTGTTGTAACATACACCCATACACACAGACATGTAAACATTGTGTGTGTGTGTGTATATATATATATATATATATATATATATATGTATTTGTGTGTGTATATATATATGTATGTATGTACATGTGTTCATATATGTATGTATATGTGTGTGTGTGTACATACATACATACATACATAAGAGCAAAGGAATCTGATGCGCATCCTCCAAATTCAATCTATTAATGGCATATTGAAAATTTCTAACTCATTCCAAAGATTCTCCATCTGAGATTCTTTAAATGAATATATGCACAAATCAACTCAACCACATTTTTTATAAACCCTGGGAACTAAAAAAGTTATACAATTTTCTTAGCAACCAGGTTGAACTTCATTAAGAACTTAAATCTCAAGAAAAACATACATACATACATACATATACACATACATACATGCATGCATGTATTATTTTCTTGAGATTTAAGTTCTTAATGAAATTCAAACTGGTTGCTAACAAAACAGTATGACTTTTTGAGTTCCCAAGGTTTGTAAATATGTGGTTGAGCTGTTGTGTACATATTTTCATTTAAAGAATGCATGCATGCATTTTATAAATGTTCAGTGTCACATTCATTAAAGTCCCCTTACATAGTTTGTAAGTGAAAATTGCTCCCCAGATTAATAGTCTTTTTCTATTTTTGATTATTTTGCGTTGTTACTGAGACATGAAATTAATGAATGTAGAATACAATTACATATATTACAATGAATTGTTTTATGTAATATGAGAGAAATGAGTTAAAAATCGTTTGGTATATGTCACAGCACTTTTTTTTTTACGTCCTCACACCCACTAACTTTAGCACCTGGCTACACCTCTGTATGTGTATGTGTAAATATGTTCAGTATATAATATTTTTGAATAATTAAAGGAAATCAGATATACTGTTCATCATCATTTAATGTCCATTTTCCATGCTGGCATGGGTTGGACAGTTTAATAGGAGCTGGCCAGCTGAAGGGCTGTTCAGACTCCATATCTGTTTTGGAATGGTTTCTACAGCTGGATGCCCTTCTTAATGCCAACCACTTTACAGAATGTACTGGGTGCTTTTACACAGTACTAATATGGGTGCTTTTTACATGGCACCAGGCACTTACAAGCCCACAAAATTAGGGGTGCTTAGCTGCAGAGGTTTGCAAGGGCAACCACGCTTTTACTTAGCTTGATATGTCTTTTCCAACACAGCATCCCCTCTGTGAGTCCCAATGTTTGTAGATCCTTTCTCACCATTTTGTCCCATATCTTTGTGGGTCTACTCCTTCCACATATTTCCTCTACAATTAGAGATCAGCACCTCTTGATGCCACTGTCTTCATTCATATACATATGTACAAATAGATAGGCAGGCAGGCAGGCAGGCAGGCAGGCATCAGTCAGCCCATCTGTCCGTCCATCCAGCTGGATGCCCTTCCTAATGCCTACCACTTTACACAATGTACTCGGTGCTTTTTTTTTAATCTTTATACATATCATGTGGCCATATAAGTTCTGCATACAAGGGGGTACTTAAAAGTTCCTAGCTTTAACAATATCACGAAAGGCCTGGTTGGCAGCCCAACCTTCTGAGTTCTTTTACTATGCTTAGAGAACTGAAGAACTGCTGCAATAAGTGTGTGAATCTGAGCGGGGAATATGTTGAATGAAATCATATTAACTGATCTTCTTGTATTTTCTTTTACCCAAAGCCAGGAACTTTTAACCATCCTCTCATACACACACACACACACACACACACACATATATACGCAAGGAGTTACTGAAAAGTACCGGGTATCACAAAGGCCTGGTGGGAGGCTCAACCTTCCAAGTTCTTTTACAGGGCTTAGAAAAATTGAAGAGCTGCTGCAATAAGTGTGTGAATTTAAGAGGGGAGTATGTTAAATAAAATCATAATTAACTGATTTTCCTGTAATTTCTTTTACCCAAGGCCATGATCTTTTCAGCACCCCCTCATATATGTATATAGATGTATGTGTGTATGTATACATGCACATGCACACTAGCACACACACACACACAATTGGCTTCTGCACAGTCTTTGTGTACTTAATTCCACTAAAAACCCATTGGTCAACCTGAGGCAACAGTTGAAGAACTTTCCCCAAGGTTTATCATCCATTTAGCTAAATATCATTTATCATATTCCATCATAAACAAGAGATGTCAACTGCAATTCCTAACACTAGGTTTGTCATATACATCTTTTCTATTTTACTTGTTTCAGTCATTTGACTGCAGCCATGCTGGGGCTCTGCCTTGAAGAATTTTTAGTTGAATGAATTGACCCCAGTACTTATTTTTTTAAAGCCTCATACATATTTTATTGATTTCTTTTTGCTGAACTGCTAAGTTTTGGAGACATACACACACATATGGATATATGTATATATATAAATGTCTATATATATATATATATGACAAGCTTCTTTCAGTTTCCGTTTACCAAATCCACTTACAAGCCTTTGGTTGGCCTGAGGCTATATTAAAAGACACTTGCCCAAGGTACCATGCAGTGGAACTGAACCTGCATCCATGTGGTTGGAAAGTAAGCTTCTTACTACACAGTCACTGCCAGCATGGACAACAGACATTAAATTATGATGATGGTGGTGGTGGCGGCAGTGGCGGTGGTTGTTGTTGTTGTTTTAATCTTTGTAATGTACTTCATACAATATAATCTTGTTATTCTTTACAATATAGAGCAGACAGTTGACTACAGTTATCACACTATTGTATGTAGTAAATAAATATAATGTAAAATAGTTAATTGTCATACTTAACATATACATGTTGTTAA
The DNA here is from genome assembly GCF_046866305.1 of Octopus bimaculoides. Lineage (NCBI taxonomy): Eukaryota > Metazoa > Mollusca > Cephalopoda > Octopoda > Octopodidae > Octopus > Octopus bimaculoides. The sequence continues at coordinate 121,961,454 of NC_142928.1, read as the reverse complement.
TAGGCCAGTTGTATTTGTCCTGAGACGACATCTCTAATGGACTTGCTGTGTTAAAAACAATAAATATCAAAGAGGGACAAAAATTAACCCCAGCAGCTGTCAGTGAGGGTACCAGATGCATTTCAGCCTTTTTAGGTATTTTTAATACATCTATTCACAGCCAGCTACATGTTTGGCTGAAAATTTATTGTCTCTGACATAGGAAAATGTGAACAAAACATTCATTGACGTTGTGAATAGCTGCCTTGTTGATTAAAAGTCTGGTATATCAGGTGGTATCAAAAGGTTCCCAGACTAGTTATGGAATCTGGCTTGGAAGTCGTTTTCCATAAGTGAGACAAGGACCTTCAGCAATTCACTCTGGATCTCAACAGAGATGTTAAAACAGTGACCTTTGAGATGCATTTTCATTTTGGGGAAGAGATGGAAGTCCACAGGTGCTAAATTTGGTGACTAGTAGTTTTGGGCGAGAAACTCGTGAGTAAGGAGAGCTTGGCGAAGAATCCAATTCTTTGCCCTCCACAGATCCAGTCGCCTTTGCAAGATGTCCTCTCTCAAATGCTTCAAAATGTTGCAGTAGAACTCTCAATTGATGGTCTGACCCTGGGGACAAATTCTCGATACACAATATCACATTTCTGGGGGTGACGCTCATGGCAGTTCTTCCAGATCATTCATCGTCTTCCAGATCATTCATCGTCTTCCAGGGACATTCTTCTGCTTTTAAAGCACTCATGCCACTCAAAACATTGTGTACAACCCATTGCATTGTTGCTGTGAGCTTGCCGAAGCATGTTCAATGTCTCTGTAGCAAATTTCCCAAGTTTAATGCAAAATTTCACATTAGCTCTTTGTTCCTGTACATGTTCCTGTCAAAATCATAGACTACAGTATACATGTGATCACAAAAACACAAATTTTACAACTTGCGAATTAAACACTGTGATGTCACTCGGCACACTGCCTCATGAAAGTTACTGCTAGCTCTCACTAGGCATACAATTGTATGCTGCCATCTGTTGGCACACTACAGAATTAGTTCAGGAACTTCTTGATATCACCTCGTATTCAGTTGATGTGGTATTTAATTAAAATAGTCTTCCACATATCAGCCTATCAACAATGTGTATACATTTTGATTAGGCAGTGAACTGGCAGAATCGTTAGCATGCCGGGCGAAATGCTAAGCAGTATTTCGCCTGCTGTTATGTTCTGAGTTCAAATTCCGCCTAGGTCAACTTTGCCTTTCATCCTTTCAGGGTTGATAAATTAAGTACCAGTTATGCACTGGGGTCAATGTAATCGACTTAATCCCTTTGTCTGTCCTTGTTTGTCCCCTCTATATTTAGCCCCTTGTGGGCAATAAAGAAATAAGAAACGTTACCATGCCGGGCAAAATGCTTAGCGGTATTCATCTGTCTTTACATTCTGAGCTCAAATTCCACCGAAGTCGACTTTACCTTTCATTCTTTTAGAGTCAATAAATTAAGTACCAGTTGAGCACTGGAGTCAATCTAATCAACTGGCCCCCTCCCCAAAAATTTCGAGCCTTGAACCTAGAGTAGAAAAGATTATGGTATGTTGATGGTTGTTCTGATTAAATACTGCTTAAGTTGTGTCTACCAGATTTATATTTATAATCTGTTCTCTCTGTCATTTACCTTTTACATGATACCTTTCCACAGCATGGTGACACTACAGCCGATGTGAGGACTTCAAGCACTGCTTCCCATACTGATAACATCCGTTCCATTTATGGACCTTCTGTAGCCAGGTAAGAATCACTCTTAACCATGCTTGCATACAAAAACAAGTTGGAGAATTACTTTAGTGTGATGGCATCACAAATGTCCTGGATAGAGTAGAGCTAAATAGGAGGTATTGATCTCTTAATTATAAAAACACTTAATAACCAAATCACAACCGACATCTACCACAAACCTACAGATTCACAACATTCAGCTCATGCCACCCAAAACACACCAAGATAAATATCCCTTTCAATTTAGCTAAAAGAATTTGCACCATTGTCTCTGACCCAACCACTTGAGAAATACGCTTACAAGACCTCAAAAAAACACTATTACAACGCCAATATCCCTCCACACTCATAGACTTTGGAATAAAACGTGCCAAGGAACTTGACAAAAACACACTGAAAACCACCCAACACAGTAACACACCCAACCCCAAAATACTTCTATACATCTCCACCCACAACCCCAAAAACATCGAAGCATACACCACAATTAAACAAGACCTCCCCTTACTCACCACAGACCCGAAAATGAATAATATTATCAATACACACAAAGTCCTTAAATGCAAAAGGCAGCACAAATCTTTGAAAAAAAACTCTTAACTAATGCCAAACTACACACACCACTTCCACCCCCATCAGTTAAAAAATGTGCACACCCTTACTGTAGTACCTGCCCTGACCTACTTGAAGGCTCTGAATTTACCTTCAAACAAGGAACAAGGTTTAAAATCAAGACCAATTTCCCTTGTTCCTCCGAGAACCTCATTTATGTCCTCACATGCGCAGGTTGCCAACACAACTATATCGGACAGACGTAGAAGAGTAGCAGTCCATAAAGAAAAAATAAATCTTTCACAACACTGCCAAATTCCACTCAGTAGCCACATAGACTCTTGCGCCAGAAATAAAAACCCTAAGTTCCTTATATTCCCTTTCTATCAATGTAAAGACAGAATCTCTACACAAGAAAGAATCAACAAGGAGAATCTTTTTATAGAGAAATTCCAAACGCTTCTTAACATACAAACTCCTCGGTGACCATTTTCCCTTCTATCGCCTACCCAATGAAATACATATAAGTTTACTTCTTGTTTCTCTAAGAACAGACATAAACTTCCTGTTGACAAAGAGTCCAGAACTCCAACTAAAGAGTATAAAACCCACAGAATTGTCTTCCCTTACACACACTTCCTGTTTTGACACCACACTTCCTGTTTAACACATAAACTCTCAGCCTTTTTTAAACACAACACCATTCTTAATTGCATGCATCCTAATCTTTCTAAAAATTATCTACATGGATTACCATTGAACTTTAAAAACTCAAAGACAATATAATGTATTGGTATATTTATTTTTGATATATTTTTGTAAAAAACATTATTTTCATTTTCCCTCTTCTTGAAAATTTGCCATGCAATGAAAGCCAGTTAGAAATCCTTTTAATCCTCCCTATACACATCTATATTAAAATATGCTTTCAGTTTAGCATTCTGCCTTATTATTATTATTATTATTAGGAAGGGCATCCAGCTGTAGAAACTCTGCCAAATTAGATTGGAGCCTGGTGTTGCCATCCGGTTTCACCAGTCCTCAGTCAAATCGTCCAACCCATGCTAGCATGGAAAGTGGACGTTAAACGATGATGATGATGATGATGATTATTTTCCTATATATATATATATATATATATGTGTGTGTGTGTGTGTGTGTGTGTGTGTGTATTCTTATTGATATTTAGAAGAAGTAACAGAGTGACTCACGGTCTGAGGGTTTCATGCATTAGCACTTGCCAAGCTAGTTACAGGTTGAAGACCTGTGAGTTTATGCAGCTGGTAATAAAGATATTTCCATCTGGATTGTTCTGGGTCGAATTTTAAAATCATAATAATGTCATGTGGGTAATTCAATGCACCAGCATGACCGCAGCCACTTGGCTGAAACACATAAATAAATAAATGTTGTTCGGTAAGCACAGATAAATAAGTAAGCAAAGTAATAAAGAGAGAGAAAACGTGTGTGTGTGTGTGTGTCCTTATCTTGTCATCACATGATTGTTATAAATGATTGTCACTCATACTTGTAATGTCTTTCATTTCATTTCCAGTGTTCTGTGAAAACATGTTTTACAATGGGGAAATGTTACTTTGCTTGGAAACAGTTAAGGGTTGCCAACAGGAAGGGTAGCCAGCTGGAGAAAATCTGGTGCGATAAACTCTATCCTACCCATGCACGCATGGATAAGGGGACATTAAAAAAATGTGTGTGCATCTTGTAGTAAAACATGTAAACATTGATAAGGACTCTCATAAACTAGTGTTTTTTTTTAATGAAAATCATTTGTGATGTTTGTTCCACCCGAGTTGCACAGATAACCTCTTGTTGCTCTCTTTATGACTGACCCATTGGAAACCTTTAACCATCACATGGCTATCACATCTACTTGAACAAAAGGGCAGATGCATAATTTGGTTTTCATGTCTTCATCATTAGCTAAATTTGAACAGATGCTAGGGTATTGTGAGGAACATGGCAAGGGTAGCAGGTAGAGAGGAAAGTAAAATGTCTACTCCATATTAAATATTACCAAGTTCCTAATTTTTCTCCCAAAATATTCATTGTTGTGTTTGTGTTCCATTCCTGCAAGGGAACTATTGGAGGTCCAGCATGAAGACGAGAAGCTCAAGTTTAAAATGCATGGTTTCTGTACCAATGCTAATTATTCTACCAAGAAGTGTATTTTCCTCTTGTTCATCAACCGTAAGTATCTCTCCCCCCCTCTCTCTCTCTCTCGTTACTTATCTACATATTTATCTTATTATTGCTTTCTATGTCTCTCCATTTCTTTTTCTTGTTCTCTCACTCTTTCCATATATATGTGTGAATGTATGTATATTTATGTTGATGTATGTAGGTATGTATACAAGCCTTATTCACCACTAACTAAAAAAGAGTGATGAGAGGGTATCAAGCTATTTATCCTAAGGTCATCTCCATGAAAGGAGGGGAGAAAGATTGTTAAATTCAATTGAGATAAGTTCTGAGCATTAAAAGAACTAAAGTGGAGGGCATCAAACTTCATGCGACAACTTGGCCTTCAATACATCACAGAAAACCAAATTAACTCAAAATAACTGTGGCATTTGTCCTGGGATAAAATCACCTATAGACATTCTGTGTTAAATAATTTTCATTTGCTCCTGATATGTTTTTGTGTCTTTAACACCCTATGTTTATTAGAGACTTTATATCAGGACAAATACTGCAATAAATTTGGCTTTCTACATTGCTTCTGCATTATGTATGATACACAGATTACTGCTTTTTTATAATTCTTTTAAAATGATAATGCCTAGCATGGCCACTGTACAATGACTGAAATCAGTTAACGGATAAAGATTTAAGTGTTATATTATAGCAGGGATCTTGAACTTATGGCATTTCAACATTGCTGTTCAAATTTATGGGAAAATACCTCTTGCTTTAGAAGTTCTCAATTAACAAGGGGTAGTTAGGAATAAATGAGCTTGTAAAAGTGAGAACTACCGATGTATAACAGAAACGGTAGAGCATCCAATAAGATGCTTGTTTTTAAATTCTGAGCACAAATCCTGCTGATGTCAATTTTACCTTCCATTCTCATAATCAAGAATTGGAATAAGTTTAGTTGATTGTACGTTCCTATAAATTTATGGCCTTCTGCTAAAGTTAATCAATATTGACAGGGGAAAAAATCAGTCTTTCATGTAACCAAACATATCATGTACTTGATTAGTTATTATTAGTTATTGGTATTTCATATATACTGGCTTTGGCTAACTATTTCTTTTCAGATTTCATTATTATTATTATTATTATTATTATTAATAATAATAAGGCTATGGGTGGGCAAAATGGTTGGCATGCTAGGTAGAATGCGTCTGCCTTTACATTCTGAGTTCAAATTCCACTGAGGTTGACTTTGCCTTTCATCCTTTCGTAGTCAGTAAAATAAGTCCGAGTTGATCACTTGGGTTGATTTAATTGACTTAACCCGACCCACTAGATTGGCTTCATTTTTCATCCTTCCGGAATCTATAAAGAAAGAACTATTTTGGTGCGCTGTACTGAGAACAGTCTCTCTGAGCTGCATTAAAGAGGCCAAGAAAGTAGTATGTCGAACGCTTTTGTGGGCACTGAAGCATCCAATGTGCGACCTTTAGTCACGGCCCCACTGATCCTTTCTCCACCACTCTGTGAAATTGCTAAAATAAGAATGACCATGAGCCAGTGAGAAAGTCACTATATGACTTAGTTGACTTGCTACAAAAAGCAGTCAAATCTATTTCAAATCACACCCTACAACATTAGAAATGGTAGGACACATTGGATAATAAAGCCCTTGATATACCGTGTCTGATAAAGGAAAAACAAAAAGGACAGTCATGGCTGGAGTATCTTTGATTATAGGTTTACTCAGTTCCCGCTGACCTGGAGCTAAGCAACAACAACCACACCACATCATACCATGTCATATGACATGATTCTTCTACCATGTGGTTTGTACATATGAACAAGCCTTCACTTTTCTGCTTATAACCTTTGAAAACTAGATGGCAGAACCTCATACTAGCTGACCAATGAAAGCACATCTAGTTATTTATACAACCTCCTGAAAACAGGTCCACCAAGCAAGTGTCTACGTCAGTGGTTCTCAACCATTTTTGACCTGTGCACCCCTTTGATTTCTATCTTGCTCTACTGGACCCTAATATACATTCAATGTTTAACCCTTTAGCATTCAGATTATTCTGTCTAATGTGAAGCTTATTTATTCACATTGTCTTGAATTAAGCAGGCATCTTTCAGCTTCAAGATTTTGATGATGGAATTATTTATTATTAAAATGACATTGTAGGGTAGATGTGAAGGACCAGATCTGGCCAGTTTGAGCATAAAACAGGTAGAATGTTTGGGCATACTAAAGGGTTAAAAAAGTCCCATAATATTTTTATAATTAAATATTATTAGGAATTGTATTAAAAAGGAGTTGAATTATTTCATGTATTGTAGAAGTATGACAGATTTATTGCAGATAAATTTTAATAACAAAATCTTATATGGACCCCCGCCAAGGGCCATGTAGACCCTGGTTGACAACCACTGCTCTGCATGATTCCTTGACCTGTTAAAAGTAGAAGTCAAATCTCACAAATTATACTGTACCATCTTAAATAAAGAAAGGATACATTAGATAATGTAGTCATATATAGTTCTAACAACATGGGATGTTCACAACTGGAATGCTTTTGATTGCAGGTCTGCTCATTCACAGTTGACCAAGGGCTAAACAAATGCAGCCTGCTCAACATAATCATCAAAACTCTCGCTCAATAATTGCCCAAGCATTTCATAATAGAAATGAAATGATACATTTGAAAATACTGATGAATTGTTTCATTGTGGTACTGGCACGGCTGTGTGGTAAGGAGTTTGCTTCTCAACCAGATGGTTCCAGGTTCAACTAAACTCTTCAAGGTAGTGCCCCAGCATGGCCACAGTCCAATGGCTAAAATATGTAAAAGATAAAAGATATCATCCATCTATATCACCCCAGCATTATTATAATGACAATTATGAGTTCAGCACCCAGAAGACACAAACTGGGTGTGCATTCATCAGGTGGAATATCTTGCTGAACTCTCAGTTTATATCCTCTGTTGTATCTTTTATCTTTAACTTGTTTCAGTCATTTGACTGCAGCCTTACTGGAGCATTGACTTGAAGAATTTAGGCAAACAACTCAACCCCAGTACTTATTTTTGTAACTCAGGTGCTTATTCTGTCAGTCTCTTTTACTGAACCACAAAGCTATGAGAGACATAAACAAACCAATATTGATTGTCAAGCAATGGTAAAGAACAAATGCAACACAGACACAAAGTCTCACATACATATGTATAGGCTTCTTTCAGTTTCTGTCTACCAAATTCATTCACAAGGCTTTATTTGACCTGGGACTATAGATAGAAGACACTTACCCTTAGGTGCCACTCTGTGGGACTGAACTCAGAGCCATATGGTTGGGAAGCAAACTTCTTCAGCACAAAGCCTATATTTTTTTAATTGTGTGTCATCACAGCTCTTTAAACATTATTCGCTGTCTAAAAGAATAAAATGGTAATTGTTGTAGTCATTTGTTTATGATCAAATAATAAATTGATAATAAACAGCTACTACAGTCAGATCAAAAGTGATTGATCTTCTGGTTCTCTTACAGATCGACTTGTTGATTCTTCTGCCTTGAAGAAGGCTCTAGAGGTTGTATACGAAGCCTATTTACCCAAGAATTCTCACCCATTTATGTACATCAGTTTAGAGATAGCACCTCAGAATGTTGATGTTAATGTTCACCCAACCAAACATGAAGTCCATTTTCTCAATGAAGACAGTATCATTGAAAGTGTACAGAAAACTGTCGAGACAAAACTGTTGGGATGCAACTCATCTCGAACATATTTCACACAGGTATCTTTGAAATTGTTTTTGCATATTTTTTTAATTTGTTCTTTTATTTTCAACTGACTGTGACCGCAAATTACTACTATCTGTTTTTGTAAATTGAATAGTAAGGTCAAGACTTGTTTTCTTGTCATGCTACCAGAACATAAGGATATTATCACATGTTCTTGCAGGAAAAAGAAAAGTAAACTATGAATGTTAATCTTAATTTTAATTCAATTTTTTTTAATAGTTCTTTTTTCTTTACATATTCCATTTTAGTACATATTTTTGATAAGGATTTTCAAAAACCGAAACATGTAAAAGGAAAATTAAAATGTACCCAATTTTAAGAAAGGAGCATTTTCGTTCTTGTTTTTCATAAATATATATATATATATATATATATATATATATATATATATTTGTGTGTGTGTCTGTATTTGTCCCCCCACCATTGCCTTGACAACTGACACTGGTGTGTTTATGTCCCCATAACTTAGCAGTTTGGCAAAAGATACCGATAGAATAAGTACTAGACTTACAAAGAATAAGTCCCGAGATCGACTTCTTCGACTAAAACCTTTTAAGGCGGTGCTCCAATATGGCCACAGTCAAAATGACTGAAACAAGTAAAGGAGTAGGAGAATATATATATATATATATATATATATATATATATCATCATCATTATCATCATTATTTAATGTGCATTTTCCATGCTAGTATGAATTGGATGGTTTGAGAGGAACTGGTAAGCCAGGTAAGAGAGCTACATCAATCTCCATTTGTCTGCTTTGGCATGGTTTCTATGGCTGGGTGCCTTTCCTAATGCCAGACACTTTACAGAGCAGTAAAAGGATTAGCTCTCTGAACTTTGCACAGCCCATTCTTATTCTAGTAACTATACTTTCAAAGCATCCTCCTCCACTGCTAACTTGGTCACTTAGGTAATGGAAGTTATCTACTTCTAAGGATCCCCACCAGATATTTCAGGAATGCTATTTATATAAGTATGTATACACACACACACACTTAGGATGCTGAACCTTTCAGGCAAGATGACAAAGAACTGAGATACCTGGTGCCTTGCCGTACTCAAGAAGACCTGTACTCCACAGCAGAAGTGTTAAGACCGATCCTGTGGGTGGTATAAAGCATTCATAGCAGTGCCACATAAAAGCACCTGTGCAGTCTCATGTAAAAGTGCCTGTGCATGGCCACATGAAAGTTCCCATGCCATGCCACATAAAATCACCCAGCACACTTTGTCAAGTGATTGGTATTAGGAAGGGTATCCATTCCAAATCAGAGCGGAGTCTGGTGCAGCTCCCCAATTTTCCACCTCTGGTCAAACCATCCAACGAATGCCAGCATGGACATCAGACATTAAATGATGATGATGATGATGATAGTGTATTTATATGTCTGTGTGTGCATGTGTTACTGTCTCCTTGCCTTGACTGCATATGATAGTTGTAAACAAGTGTCAGTCATGAAAGTGGTGTCCTTCACTTCCAAACTTCCATGAAGACACGCTTAGTCATAGGAAATATTACCTTACTTAATAACATGTGAGGGTTGACAACAGGAAGAGTATCCAGCTGTAGAAAATTTACCTCAACAATGCAATTGATGATGATGATGTAGGAGGCTGTCTACCATCAGTTTATTGTTCTTTCTTCAGCTAACATAGCTTGCACAGACTTATTATTTGCACGTGTAAATCCTTCCTTTTCTGCAGGCTTTGCTTCCAGGGGTCACAACAAATCTGGACACTGAGCCTAAGAAAACATCAGAGGGCTCTAACCAAGGTAAATAACTCTCTACTTCAATCCTTTATTTACTAGTTTACAACAAAAGTGACAGCACTTTCCCTCTCTTTCTCAGTTTAAGACAAGGGGCAACAGACCAAAATGTTAGAGTCTTCATTCCTTGCATTAAGTCAACTTATAAAATTCTTCTAAGAACTCTTCTTAGTAACTCTCAGATTTAATAAACCTTAGTAAAATGAGATGTAACAATAGTCAATATACCCCTCTGGACTTGGTACAACTTTGCCTTTCATCCTTTTGGACGAAAGGCAAAGTTGGCCCTGAGATTTGAACTCATTAAGCAGTGAATTAGGACAAATATTGCATTGCAGTCTATCCAGCACTCTAACAACTCTGCCAATTCCCTCACAATTAGGTAAGGATGGCCATTGCTAATATTTCTGAGCAAATAAGGTGGCAAGCTGGCAGAATCATCAGCACACCAGGCCAAATGCTTAGCAGCATTTCATCTGTCTTTATGTTCTGAGTTCAAATTCTGCTGAGGTTGACTTTGCCTTTCATCCTTTCATGGTTGACAAGATAAGTACCAGTTGAGAACTGAGGTCAATAGAATTGACTTACCCCTTCCTCGATATTGCTGGCTTCATGCCAGAATTTGAAACTAATATTTCTGAACAAATAAGGTGATGAGCTGGCAGAATTGTTAGCATGCTGGGCAAAATGCTTAGCAGCAGTTCATCCATCTTTACGTTCTGAGTTCAAATTCTGCTAAGGTTGACTTTGCCTTTCATCCTTTTGTGGTCGATAAAATAGAGACCAATTTAACATTGGAGTCAATCTAATTGACTTACCCCTCTCTTGAAATTGCTGGCCTTGTGGCAAAATTGGAAACCATATTTCTGAGCAAATACTTAATTTAGTTAATTACTTCTGTAGATCTAGTTTTAACTGGCACTCCATCACTTATGACACTGAGGGTTCCAGTTGATCCGATCAACGGAAATGCTTGTGAAATTAATATGCAAGTGGCTGAGCATTCCACAGACATACATACCCTTAATGTAGTTCCCAGGGAGATTCAGCGTGACATAGAATGTTACAAGACTGGCCCTTTGTATGACAGATACAACTCATTTTTGTCAACTGAGTGAACTGGAGTAATGTGAAATAAAGTGTCTTACTCAAGGACACAATGTACCACCAGGAATTGAACGTGTGATCGTCTGAATGTGATTCAAATACCCTAACCACTAAGCCACACACCTTCATATCTAGTTAAGCCAAGTTAATTAGAGCAACCCAATAGCACAAACAGTAATAAAGCCAAGTCTATTGTGGATGATTCTGTTGGCATGGCCATGGCTAATTTGCATCCTATTTGCCATTTTATCAATAGTCACCAATCTGTTCAACAGAAACCATGTCATGGATTCCTTCATTGCTGTCATCACCACAAGACATGGCTGGATATCAGCTTGATGCATGACATATAACCATTTTTGAATTTTTTTCAATGCATTTGTAGACAGTTCATAGTGATTAAACACTATTCTGATACAGTCCTGAAAGTTTCCAGTGGATACACCTTTGACTCACAGAAATCAATCATTGAACACTGTTTTTAGAATGAACTGAAAGCAGAGCAGAGTGGCCATAGTTAACCTAATAACAATGACAACTAAATTGACATTTTAAGTTCAAACTAACACTGTATTGACTTGAAGGAGACCATGTTTAGTGATGTACATGCAACTAATCTTCCTGCCAATGGAAAAAATTATAAATGCATTGCTAATAATAAATGACTCACCATAGTATTGGTTTTTTTTTTTATTTTAGATTATGTCTCAGTTTTGTTTAACCCTTTCTCACTCAGATTACTCTCTCAAATGTAATGCTTATTTATTCAGATTACTTTGAATTAATCAGATTTTATCTCATTGCTTTGAGATTTTGATAACATGATTATTTATTTTTATAATTATATTGTTGGTTAGGTCCAAGAGGCAGGATCTGACCAATTCAAACATAAGGCAGGAATATTTTGGCCAGATATGACCAGTTTAAATGCTAAAGAGTTGACCCCTTTGATACCAATATACCAGAGACTGCGCCTGACTCTTGTTTCCAAGAGTCCTGAATTAAAATCTTCCATCAGAACTTAACGTTAATTTATGATCCAAACACCACTTAATAATGACAAAGTTATTTTACTAAATTCTTCATTATTTTCCAAATGAATTAAAGTAAAAACAGAGTATCTCAACAAAAATATGGTAACAAAAGGGTTAAACATTATAAAAATTCATTTTAGCTCTAATTCTATAATATTTTGATCTGAATTTTTGTAGGAGACAACAATCCACCTAAAGTTTATGCATACCAAATGGTACGCACTGATTCCAAAGAACAAAAGTTAGATGCTTTTCTAAACAAGCCATCATCTTTTACATCCATTATGAAGACTTACCCAGTTTCTGAAGATGTTGAAATGACAGCTGATTCAGCTACCAAATCTGATAGTAAAACACCACAGAAGGAAAATGTCGAGATGCAGCCTAGTAAAAAGTTAGTCTGCTTCTCCATCATATTTTTACTTCAGTTCCACTGTGTATGGTTTGGTACTTTTTTGATGATTCTGATTAATTTCATATTTTTTTGTTTCAATCAGTTCTGTTCTTTGAATTATATTCTTGTTAAATTCATAGGCACAGGTGTGGCCGTGGGGTTAAGAAGTTTGCTTCCCACCTATGTGGTTTTGGTACCTTAGGCAAGTGTTTTCTACTATAGCCCCAAGCCAACCAAAGTCTTGTGAACAGATTTGGTTGGTAGATGGAAACTGAAAGAAGCCAGTTGTGTGTATGTGTGTGTGTGCTTGCATGTGTGTGTGTGTATGTATATACATATGTGTATATATGTGTGTGTGTGTGTGTGTGTGTGTGTGTGTGTGTGTGTGTGTGTGTGTGTGTGTGTATTAAAGAAATGACAAGAGACCAGAAGATTTGCTGTACTTGATAAGATGCATCAAGCTAAGTAAAATTGGTTGCCCTTTCCGGTGCCAGTGCTGCATAGACGTACTTGTACTGATGACACATAAGAAACACCCAGCATACTCTGTTAAGTGGTTGGCACTAAGAAGGGCATCCAGCCATACAAACCATGCCACAACAGACAGTTTGAGTCTGGACATCTCCCTGCTAGCCAGCTCTATGTCAAACCCATCCAACCCATGCCAGCATGGAAAGCAGACGTTAAACAATGACGATGGTGATGATGATGATGATATATGTGTGTGTGTATATTTATGCATGTTTGTGTGTGTGTGTGTATGCTACTGTCTCCTTGCCTTGACATCACATGATAGTTATGAGTGTCACCATCATGCAAATGGCACACTTGGTTTCCAGTCTTCCAATATATGTCTGGTCATAGGGTGATATTACCTTTCTAGGGAAACAAGTAATGGTTGGCAACAGGAAGGGCATCCAGTCATAGAAAAATCTCCCTCAACAATGATATTGTAAGGTTTGTGTAAGAGGCCAAATCCGGCCAGTATTAACATAAAACAGGCAGAATATTTAAGCTGGATATGGCCAGTTTAATTGCTAAAGGGTTAAAATGGGAAATTTACTACATATAATTAGTATGATGTTATCATAGATAATATCTATGAAGTTCAAAAAATTATGACAAAATGGTAACAGCAGGAAATTTGATTAAATAATAAATGTTCTGCCTGAAGTGACACACCAAAACTCTTAGAGACATAACATTGTCTGAAATGCTGAACCTGTGGTTTATTTTCTAAGTGTAAAGCTAGTTACCTTCATATAGATCTGACTGAGGAACAAAGCATCCTAAAGGGCCTTTAATCACTCACTCATACTTCTAGAAATAGCAGCCAAAACATCCTCAAATTACACAATATCGTCATACAAAAGGCAGGACACATTACAGAATAAAAAGAAATGGTGGACACAGGCAAAGGCATGGTTGTATGGTAAAAATTTGGTTCCCAACCACATGGTTTCAGGTTCAGTCCCATTGCGTGGTACTTTGGGCAAGTGTCTTCTACTATAGTCTCAAGGCCTTGTGAGTGAATTTGGCAGTCGGAAACTGAAAGAAGCTGATCATATGTGTGTGTGTCTTTGTGTCTGTATTTGTTCGCCCATCATTGCTTGGAAACTGGTGTTGGTCTGTTTACATCCCTGTAACTTAACAGTTCGGCAAAAGAGACTGATAGAATAAGTACTAGGTTTAAAAACAAGTCCTGGGGTCGAATTGTTTGACAAAAACACTTCAAGATGGTGCTCCAGCATAGCCACAGTCAAATGGCTGAAACAAGTAAACGAATAAAAGAATGTCTGAAACACCTTTGATCAACAGTCTACTCTGTCAGAACTGACGTGGGCTTAAAGACCAACAACAACACAAACTGACTGACACATTAAATAACATCAATCCTAGTGCCATCAATATTTCTGATGTACAAATTTTCAAACACAGCTTTCTATACATCACAGACTCAGCATTGAATCATCCCTTCTCTGACATAACATTGAATGGTCTTCTATCTTTATTAAACTATTGAGCCATCATTGAATTGTCTCTTTATTAAACCACTGATATACCATTGAACAGTCTTCTCTTCTTGTATTACTATTAACCCTTTAGCATCAGATTGCTCTGCCTGATGTAATGTTCTTTTTATTCACATTGTTTTGAATTAATCATACAGTGTCTCATAGCTTCATGGTTTTGACAATGTGATTATTTTTGGAATGATACTGTGAGAAACCACATCTGGCCAGTTTGAACATAAATCAGTAGAATATTTGAGCCAGATATGGTCGGTTTAAATGCTGAAGGGTTAAGCTATTGACCTACACTTGAGCTATCTTCTTCATTAACATTTTTACTACTAATTTATTTTCTGTTTTGTATTCCATAATTTTTCCTTCCAACCACCCACCTGTAGCTATTCAAATTAAACATCAATAACATTTATTCTTTAGTTCAGAGGGCATAAAATATGGTAGACTGTGCGTAGTGTCTTTTGCTCCTCGGTTTAATTAATAATTCAATTAATTAACTCATCATCTATGTAAAGGCACATAGCTCAGTGGTTAGAGTATCGGGTTCACAATCATGAGGTAGTGAGTTTGATTCCCAGACTGGGCTGTATGTTGTGTTCTTGAGCAAGACACTTTATTTCATATTGCTCCAGTTCACTCAGCTGTAGAAATGAGTTGCAACATCACTGGTGCCTAGCTATATCAGCCTTTGTCTTTCCCTTGGATAACATCAGTGGCGTGAAGAATGGAGGCTGGTATGCATGGGCGATTGCTGGTCTTCCAGAAACAATCTTGCTCAGACTTTTGCCTCAGAGGAAAATTTTCTAGGTGCAATTCCAAGGTCATTCATTATTGAAGGGGGTCTTTACTCTTTTATCTATGTCAACTTTATTATTGACCTTATAAGGTTAATTTACTGGCACCAATCTCCCAGCAATTACTTCTAGTTTTGTCATTACAAAACTACCTGTTTTAAAATGACCCTCCTTAAGTTAAAACCTTCTTTTATAATTTATTAAGTTATTCCAAATATCAGCTTAAATATTGGAATAGCTAGTTATTTTCACTAAATTCATCATAATTCTTGATTATTTTCAAAATTAAATGAGACTCAACTGCTGTATATATTTTCTTTAAAAATATGATGACAAAATAGATAAACATTGATTGGCATCATGTTTCATATTTCTCTGTTCCTCATTTTTTTTTTAATTTATTGAACCATGAGAAGAATGAAACTGGAGTCCAATGTACAGTCACCTACTATTTCTGTTAGGAAGGCTAGTGAAAACGGACCTCAACGACGCCCTATCAAGCTGACCAGTGTCTTGGAATTAAAGAAAGACTTTCAGGAAAACTACCATCAAGGTAAATGTACTTTTAGCATTTTATAATGTTGTAAATGTTTATTAAAACCCTTCCTCTCTATACCATCACTACCTCCTTCACCACCACCACCACCACTAAAAAGGGAATCCCTACATGGTCACTGGATTTGTTAGAAATAGCATTTTAAATAATGGAAGGACATATTGCACAATTTTAATTTTATGTAGTAAGAAGTTTACTTGCCAACTGTGTGGTTCCAGGTTCAGTCTCACTCCATGGTACCTGGGGCTAGTGTCTTCTACTTTAGCCCCAGGCCAACCAAAGCCTTGTAACAGAAACTGAAAGGAGTCTATCACACACACACATATATATGTATATATATATATGATCACATATATATATATGCGATCATGTGTGTGTGTGTGTGTGTGTGTGATCCTTTTGACACCTGACATGTGGCACCCATTGCACCTGTACAGGTAATGTCAATCTGATGGAGGGAGTGAGCTTATGTGTGCACAAACATTTGATCACTATAAACAAATCATGTGTGTGGTTGTTCAGTAAGAAATTGTCAAACTCTCATACATCGTCTAACAACAGCAGAGTCCATCATATATGCATATATATATGTGTGTGTGTGTTTGTTATTATTTCCTTGCCTTGACATTGTTTGGCCATAGAGAAATATGAGCTTGCTTCGAAACAGGGGAGGATTGGTGACAGGAAGGAACATCCAGCTGTAGAAAATCTACTTCAACAAATTCCATCCACCCCAAGTAAGGATGGAAAAGTGGACATCATCATCATGTATTATTATTATTATTATTATTATTAGTAGTAGTAGTAGTAGTAGTAGTAGTAGTAGTAGTAAGGCGGCAAGCTGGCAGAATTGTTAGCATGCGAGGCAAAATGCTTAGCAGTATTTTGTCTACCACTGCATTCTGAGTTCAAATTCTGGTGAGGTCAACTTTGCCTTTCATCCTTTTGGGGTCAATAAATTAAGTACCAGTGAAACACAGGGGTTGATGTAATCAACTAGTCTCCTCCCCACAAATTTCAGGCTTTGTGCCTATAGTAGAAAGGATTATTATTATTATTATTATTAGTAGTAGTAGTAGTAGTAGTAGTAGTAGTAGTAGTTCTGTTCAGTGAGAGCAGAATTAATGTTAAACAACTTATCTTTATATTTATATTTCTGGTGCACGTATGTGTATGAGGTGTGCAGGAGTGTGTATGTATGTATTCTCATGTAGGATATCTGAGTGTATATCAGTCTGTGAGATGTGTGCACATGAAACACAGAACTACCACTGTGACTAATGACACAGTATGTGGTAAAGCAATTTGCTGAACCCTAATTATAATTATGCTTATAATTATAGGATTTTTGTATCTTTATGTATAAGTAGAAATGATGTTACTATCTCTGTTTCACTCTGTTTCTGATATAGACAGTGATCACTATGTATACTTATAGTGTTTGTGTGTATTGCTGTGAGTGGTTTTTTCCATTGATTTTGTTAGTGTGTGTGTGAGTATGTTAATGTGTTTGCATCAATGTGTATTTGTTGGATATTGGTCTTACACTGCAAGTATTACTCACCTCTTCTAATAGTTATACCAATAAAACTGATCTTTTACTGAGTGTGTATGTGTGTTATTACAGGTATTAGTGTATTTGTGTGTTCAAGATGTGATATGTGCATATGTGTGTGTGTGTATCTAGAGAGAGGAGGAAGGAGAGAGATTCATATGAGATGTATGTGACTGCATGTCAATGTATGTATGTATGTGTGTGTCCAGGTGTATGTAGGTATTAGTATGATATATATCATATTTATGGTGCACATATGAGTTTATCTGTGTATGAGGTGTGCATGAGTGTGTATGTATGTATTCTCATGTAGGATATCTGAGTGTATATCAGTCTGTGAGATGTGTGCATATGAAACACAGAACTACCTCTGTGACTAATGATTGTCTGCATCAGCAATTAACGAGTATAAACAGTTCAAAATTGGAATAAATTAGTTTACCATGAAGAAGATGACAAGTCTAACAATTCAGGCAACTGCTTGAAGCATTACAATTCTCTTCTTTTGAACTGTTTATATCTATGTTACTGTTAACGAACCTCAGCTTTGATTATATTACAGTCGCTCTGGTTGTTTATATTAAATCAAATTATCTCAAACCTGTTATGTATAAGAACTACTTTTTCGAATATGACTTTTTTTTTTTTAAGACTACTGTATGATTTTAAGACATTTCACTGCTGTTTTTAAGAAATCAAACAATTTCATAGAGGCACTTTTGTTTTGCTTAAATGCATGTCTCTGCATATGTATGTATGCATTTGTGTAAATTTATGAGGGTGTAGCTTCATGTGTGTTGCTGGTCTAAGTTTTATTTACAAGTGTTATGCTATGTAAACTCTATGCACAGCAATTTTGCCTGCTTCCCTGAAGCAAGGTTTCATAATAACACTTTTATCCTTAGGTTGCAACTGTTATTTCTTATTTGCTTACACCTTAGAAAGTATGAAAAATGGCTAATATTTCCTTCAAACTTTGCTTTTGTTACATTTATTAAAACTCCAAAGAGTCCCTCTCAACACATGGCTATGGTGCTCCCCTACTACTCTTGTTCATGTTCATATTGTCAGCCACTAAGGGACCTCCTCAAGTGGTTATGGTCAAGCAGCTGACAAACAAATCTGTGGTACTGAACAGAATATTTGCTTTGATATTTCTGCTTCAGCAACTCAACGCTGAATCTGTCTGAAATGTAATGGAAAATAGGTCAGTTTCAAAACATTGATGTCTAGGTTACAAAAGCAAAGTTTGAAGAGAATACTAGTCATTTCCTTTGATTTCTAGATAGAAGCAAATAGGAAATAATACTTACTGACCAAAGAGAAAAAGAATTTTCATTTTGTTACATGGTGTAATGAATACCATTCTGTTAAAGAAAGTCCTTTACCTAATAAATCATGCACATCTTTTTTTCTTATATTTCTTTTCTTCATTTTCATTAAAAACACTCATACCCAGGCCTTCGTGAGATGTTGCAGAACCACAAGTTTATTGGATGCATCAACGAAGAACTGAGTTTGATGCAACACCAGACTAAATTATACCTCATTAACAATGCCAAACTAAGGTAAGTCATTTTACACTTTATTGCATCCTATTGTTTATTAGGTTGCTTGTAATTCCCAGGAAAGCAAGTTCAATTTCATTTTGCTGCAGTGTCTCTTTTTTTAATTTATTTATTTTTTTCTATTATCACTCTGAGTTTCTTAATGAAATCAAATTGAAAAGTCATTTAATGAGAAAAAGTACCTAATGTTTCAATGCCTCAAGCTTTATTTATAGTTAGGCATGGCTGAGTGGTTAAGAAGCTTGCTTCCCAACCATAAGTATTCCAACTCAGTCCCATTGCACAGTACTGTTTCAGAAAAGCCAACTTTATTGTTCTGCAAGAAGTATTTGACCACAAAAAAATAATTTTTATTTCAACAAAAGTTAGGAAAAGACAGTCTGATAGGAAATATAATGTATTTTCTGTTGCAGTCAACAACTCTTCTATCAACTTCTACTGAGTGACTTTGGAAACTTTGGTGCCATCCGACTTTCTGTGAGTAAAGATTTAGCATTCTTCTTTTCGACACCCTTTTCTTTTTTCTTTTGTTGATATGGTTTGAATGGATCTATAAGTTCTGACACTTGTAGAAATTTCTGAAGCAGTTCTTTTATATATTTAGTGGAGAAATACACATGCACATACACACAGACATGAGTGCACACACACACACCCATGAGCTTCCATATATTCTCCAACTTGTTTCATTCACAAAGTATTGGTCAACTTGAGGCTCTGCATAAGTATATATATGTGTATGAAAAATTCAATTGTCACTAATTGTAACTGAGGCTGCTGGGTAACTGAGGCTGCTATGTTGCTTGAAATAAGATTTATATATATACGTGTGTGTGTGTGTGTATATATCTATATATATCTATATATATTTGTGTGTGTGTGTGTGTATGTGTATGTATATATATTTATCTATATATATGTATGTATATATATATGTATATATATGTATGTATATATATATGTATATATACGTCTATATATATATATATATATATATATATATATATGTTAGGGTGTGGCACTAGCTGCGTGAAAAAGTGCCACACCCTAACAGTTGAGGGAACCCGTGGAAGAGGTAGGCCCAGGAAGACCTGGGCTGAGGTGGTGAGGCAAGACCTTCGTACATTGGGCCTCACCGAGGCGATGACTACGGACCGAGACCTTTGGAAATGGGCTGTGCGTGAGAAGACCCGGCAAGCCAAGTAAGATCGTTGCCAGTGCCCCTGGACTGGTTCTTGTGCGGGTGGCACATGAGATGCACCATTTTGAGCGTGGCCGTTGCCAGTACCGCCTGACTGGCTCCTGTAGGATTTTCGAGCGAGATCGTTGCCAGTGCCCCTGGACTGGCTTGTGCGGGTGGCACATAAAAGACACCATTTCGAGCGTGGCCGTTTTCGTGCGGGTGACACGTAAAAGCACCCACTACACTCTCTGAGTGGTTGGCGTTAGGAAGGGCATCCAGCTGTAGAAACTCTGCCAAATCAGACTGGAGCCTGGTGTTGCCATCCGGTTTCACCAGTCCTCAGTCAAATCGTCCAACCCATGCTAGCATGGAAAGCGGACGTTAAACGATGATGATGATGATGATGATATATATATATATACTTTATAAAGCATATTACTCTACCTCTGGTATTTGAGTACTCTTTTTTCCACCTTGTTACACATTTTATGTTTTTACTCCGATGTATATATATATATATATATATATATATATATATAATTTATTATATGTATTTATTTCCTCCTAGTAATAAATAACTCGGATAAAATAAATTAATTAATAGATACCAGGGTAGCAAAGATCACAAAATAACTGTGGTGTAACTCCTGTTTATGAGGTAGAAACTCCTTGATATTTTGGGTATTTGAGTATATATATATATATATATATATATATATATATATACATACATGTATGTACATATATATATATGTGTACATGTATATATATGTAAATATGCATGTATGTACATATATATATATATATATGTCTATATATATATATATAGAGAGAGAGAGAGAGAGAGAGATACACACACTACTGCTAATCATATTTAATTTTCCTTGTTTGCATTATAATAAATAAATTTCTTCAACCAATTAATTTTATACAACCTTTCTACTGTTAACTCTCATGACTTAACTATGAAATAGATGCAAAACCTGTTTTTTGTTGTTTTTTTTTTTGTTTTTTTGTTTGATGTTTTTTTAAAATCTGGTGAGCTAGAATAGGCAGAGTCAGATGCTTTGCTCAATGGTACCACACATAATGGCTGTAGTAGTAAGATTTGAACTTAGGAATCCACCACATGGTCAATAGTCCAGCACATTGGTTTCAGATTTTGGCACAAGGCCAGCAATTTCATGGGGGTGAGGGATAAGTCAATTATATCAACCGCAATGTTCAATTGGTACTTATTTTATCAAGCTCAAAAGGATATAATCCAACCTTGGCAGCATCTCAACTCAGAACGTAAAGTTAGAAGAAATTCCACTAAGCATTTTGTCCTGTACAATAACGATTCTCCCAGCTTGCCACTTTCCAGTACGTTAACTTTTTCATCTATAGGACCTCTTACATTGGACTAACTGATTTTGAAAAATATCAAATATTTGCTTATCAAACCAACTGTTTCAGGACTTCAATGTTTATTTTCATACAGGAACCAGCACCTCTTTATGATTTAGCTCTGCTTGCACTTGATCTTGACGAATGTGGGTGGACTGAAGCAGATGGCACCAAAGAAGACCTGGCCAACTACATTGTGAAATTCCTGTTCTCTAAAAGAGAAATGTTGCAGGATTATTTCTCTCTGGATATTGATGAGGTAAATAAGATCACTTGGATAATCTCTAAATGCTGCTATCTTTGTGTTGTGATAACCATTGTTTGACCTGTCTCAAATGGTCATATTCCCAGACAGTATGATGAGATAGAACTAAGAATGGATAATTTTAATTCTAGTATTGATCATTATTAGAGTTGAAGCTGGCTGAAATTGATAGTCACTGATTTGTACATCACTATTAATACCACACAGCATCCCAAACAAAGACACATGTCTTTCTCAATATTTTTTCTCTCTCTTTCTCTCTCTCGCACACACACACATACACACACACTCCCTCACTGTTTGTTAAAATCATCAGAAATATATATATCTAAACTATAGTTTCTTTCAATCAGCGTTTTGTCGACTCTACACATCAGTGGATTGTAATCCTTACATATCAATAAACATACATCAGACTCAACACATTTCTAATACAAGAATGTAGTGAACATGTTTGTTTTTATTTCACATACACACACTCATACCATATTTTCCTGCAAATCAGCATAGTATATAAATTAAACATGGAGTGTAAATATTCAAGCATCATCACTATCTTCCCATATCCTACTGCATTTCACAAGGAATGTTTGGTCCTCCAAAGTCAGCCAACCACTTTTGGCTGTAAATGTTGGTCTGAAAAATTCAACTTATCTTTTATATTTTACTTTTTACTTGTTTCGGTAATTAGACTACAACCATGCTGGGGCACCGCCCTGAAGAATTTTTAGTTTACAAGAATTATTCTTCTTGTAAGCTTGATGCTTATTCTATCAGTCTCTTTTTGCCAAAGCACTAAATTTGGGATACATAAACACACCAGTACCAGTTAAGTGGTGGTGGTGGTGGTGGTGGCGGCGGCAGCAGATAAACACGAGCACAAAGACGCACACAGAGACACGCATGACTAGCTTCTTTCAGTTTCTGTCTACCAAATTCACTCACAAGGCTTTGGTTGGCCTGAGGGTACAGTGGAAGACACTTGCCCAAGGTGCAATGCAGTAGGACTGAACCCACCATGTGGTTAGGAAGTAAACACAAACTATAAACAGACACAACATGGAAATGCAGATCAACTTGCCAAAGATAGTTGCAGTGTAATATATAATTGCTCAATGTTCTAATAGCTTAGATTGCCCAGAGAATACAACCTCTTTTAAATCATTACCTGAAGAACTTACCGATGGTGACCCAACATCTTAATGAATTATATAGTCAAAAACACCACATTTCTAACTGTTTGCTGTTGACCACTGCATTTACGGTCTTTAAGAATAAAATTCCATTATTTGCCATGTTTAATTAGCATCATAGCTAATGGTTGTCAGTTGTAATTCATATTAGACCTTTATTGCTCTTGTTTTATCCAGAAAGAGGAGGAAGAAATTTAAAATTGCTGAATTATTTCTATAAACCACATTAAAGAAGTAGGCACAAATTAATATAACTTTCTATTTTCCCACTGAAAATAAAATTGTTGTAAAATTCAATTTAAATTTAAAACGACTGGAAAGGAAATATAAAATTGACAATTTTTATTATATTTGGTTTCAATTTGAGTTAGAATTAAATTTTAAATTCACATTCATACATATACACAAGATTTCTGTGTTAGAAAATATCTTGTATCATTTTGAAATTTTAAACTGAAGAAAGGAAACAATATTTGTCAATGAAACCACCTTCCCTAACTCTTTTTGATACCAACCAGTCTTTGGTCATGTGATATAAAACTTATATTAAAGCATTCACATTTAAAATAAACCCTTCCACAGTAATTTCAAGTAGCTTTAAGTTATTTCTAAATATTTTATCTTAATAAGAACATTTATTCAAATAAACTACTTTAAATTCTTGATTATTTTCAAAATTAATTGAAACTTATTTATAAGCAGTGTATTTCAATAGAAATAGTGTAATGAAAGTGTTAATATGAGCCATGAGGAATATATAAAATGTTATGGTGTGTTCAAATTTTGTTGTTTCTCTTCCTGATGAAGTATTCAGTTATGTATTGTTTAACCCCACATCAGCATTTCAGCTTTGTCCATCTTGTTTTATTGTAAATCTAAGTCTACATTGCCCAATATGGCCTTCCTTTTTTTTAAATAGTAGAATATAATTGATTTGAGGAAGAATGGTTTTTTGGGTTTTTTTTCTTTTTTGCTATTTCTACATATTGTCTATTCACTTTGCATTAACCAGGAACAATTACAAAGTACCACATAGCATAATCTAAAGCAAAACTTGATAGAAAGACATTAGCAAGCAACATATCTATCTAATACTGAATCCCTTACGAAAGTAAATGATTAATTATGTAAGTGACTCCAATGTTACAACACAATGCTAAATTAAACACCCAAATAACTTACACTAGTCACAAACAAAAACCATTTCTTGATTGCTGAAAGAAACTGTCTTATGGTCAAGAATTCAAACCTGGCAGTAATTTTACCTAGTAAAGCACTAATGTTATTCCTCCTGCCTTCTTATCTAATGATTAAGGGAACTTATTGTGGCTGCACATGCCAACACCAACCACATCATACAAAATGTGAGATTGTGAAGATCTAGGTGATAAACCCGGGAACTCTACTGTACTAAAGAAATTGTAAAGAACTCATGATAAAAACCTTAATAAATCAAGAGATGAAACTAGAAATTCATGGTTAAAGAAGTTATGCACTTTTACCCATCTGAGTCTCACAAGTCACTTATATTGCTAAGTGCTTTATAGGTGCAAAACGAATAGTCACTCTATGACCAGCCATAACTTTTTAAAATTTATTACTGCTCTAATGCTTTAGAGCATGCTTCTTTTTCAGATATATGAACTACTGACAATATATATATATATATGTATATATATATTCATATATATAGGGTTGGCCAAAAGTCACCCAACAGTAAATCAAAATTCCATAAATATATTAATATTCAATTTTATTTGTTCATTTGGAAAAATGTGTCACTCAAGAAGGACTTCAGTTTGAACAATTTCCATGATGTTTCATATTTAGATGTTTTTATTAAATTCTTTCAGTTGTTAAACATAAATAAATCTTGGAATTAAATGGTTTGATTTACTGTCAGGTGACTTTTGGCCAAACCTGTATATGTATGTATGTATGTATGTATGCATATACAAGGTGATATCAAAAGGTTCCCGGACTAGTTATGTTTAATAAAAAATAACTTATTTACCTAATTTTAAACATCATCTCCTTTGAAATAGTCACCTTGTGCAGTAAAACACTGGTCCCAGCATTCCTGCCACTTTTGGAATCCAGCCCGGAAGTTGTTTTCTGTGAGTCAAGGACCTCCTGTGACAGAGGTGTTAAAACAGTGACCTTTGAGCTGCATTTTCATCTTAGGGAAGTCCACAGGTGCTAAATCTGATGAATAGAGTGGGTGCAGAAGTGATACCATGTTTTTGGTTAGAAACTCATGAATTTGGTGAAGAATCCAATCCTTCGCACTCCACAAATCCAGTCGTTTTCACTGACTGTCCTCCCTCAAATGCTTGGAAATGTAGAACTCTTGATTGATGAATTCTTGAATGCACAATACTACATTTCTAGGAGTGATGCATATGGTAGGCCTTTCAGATCGCTCATCATCTTCCAGGGACATTCTTCCACTTTTGAAGCACTTATGTCACTTGAGACATTGTGTACAAGCCATCGCCTCATCACTGTTGGCTTGCCAAGGCATGGTCCATGTCTCTGTAGCAGACTTCCCAAGTTTAATGCAAATTTCACATTGGCTCTTTGTTTATGTCCATGACAAAATCGCAGACTACAGCATAGATGTGATCACAAAAACACAAATTTCACTAGTAAACACTGTGATGTCACTCAATATACTGCCTCATGAAGGTCACTGCTAGCTCTCACTATGCATGCAACCAGCTACAGAACTAGTCCGGGAACTTTTTGATACCTCCTCTTAATCTTAATAATACTAAAACTCCAGAGATGTTTGTGTATACCTGAAATATCTCAGAAACAGTATATCTTATTTTAATTTTTTTTGCATATTTATTTTTATACTTACCTTCAGTAGTGCAGTACAAATTTTTGTGACATTTAGACCTCTATTAATGAAAACAAAAAAGCACAAATTTTGTGTTTACCCATGACATCAACACACATACACACATACAGAATGCACACACATATAATGAATGTCATGGCATTGTCAGTCAGCACAAACACACATCCGCTATCTGTGACATATACACACATATAGTCTTTGCATTCTCTACGAAAAAAAAACATCGACTTTTTGACGCACACAATAATCAGTTAGAAATATTTTTAACTGAATGTGATTTCAAAAATGTAAGTTGTTTGTACAGTAAGTCTTTATATTTTAGCTTTCTTTAAGCAGACAATATTTTAATGTTTTTTTTTTAATTATTTCAAGTCGTTAATTTCCGTAAAAATTTTTTATTTATTTACTTTTGTTTTAAAGTGAAAGAGAGAAGAAAGTGAAAGATGTATGTATGTGTATATGAAATAGATGTTTGTGTGTGTGAAAGAGAGAGTGAGAGGAAGAGAGAAAAAAAAAGAGAAAGAGAGAGAGTGAAGGGGTGTATTGTCATGTATACATACATACATCAATACATATGTATACATCTTTTTTGTATGTACATGTGCATGTGTGAGAGAGAGAGTGAACATGTGTGTTCTCATGAATGTGTAAGTGGCACTCTCTCTCTCTCTCTCACTCTCTCTCTCTCTCACACACACACACACAAGTCCATTTCATATACACATACATACATCTTTCACTTTCTCCTCTCTTTCACTTTAAAGCAAAAGTAAATGAATAAAAAAAATTTACGGAAATTAACGAACAAAACCAGCTGATCTGGATGACAGTTCTGAGAGTCAAAGTGAAAGATCACCCTAAGAAAATACCACTACAAAAATTTTTTCAAGTGCATTCAACGTATCTCAGCTCCAAAGATATGGCTACTATTTCTAGCATGCCCTGCTACTACATAACTGCTATTTGTAATAAAGGACCCGAAATACCTGTTATGTGATGGCAGGGCATGCAAGAAAAAGCAGCCAAATCTTTCCTTTTCTGGGGAAAGGAGCTATTTACATGTGATTTTGATGTCACATTCGTTGAAAGCATGCAAAATAATCTGGAAAAGAAAAAAAAAACCCATGAAACAAAACTCCATCGATGGGAAACTCAGACTTTCCAGGTGACCCAGAGGGTCACAGGTAGTCTAGTCTATAATATGTGTGTGTATGTATGTAGATGGGAAAACACATATTGTAAATTATTAGCTATATTGTCATAAACAAATTAGTGTTGTCATTTTAAAACCATGAAAAATCTGTTTCTCACTTTTAGTAATGTCTGTAAATGTCTGCCTCTGTATTGTATATCAAATGTTCATTATATGAGACTCTTTGATGTTGTAAATTATATTTTATATTTTAACCATTTGCTTAAATCATTTTTCATTCCTTTCTAGAATAACAACTTGTGCACACTACCAATGCTTTTAGATAACTATATACCTCCAATGGAAAATTTGCCTCTTTTTATTCTGCGAATTGCTACAGAGGTAAAAACCCCTTAATTTTCTCTCTTTTTCTCTTTTCAATTTACTTTTACTGGTTTAAATGTTCGATTGCAACCATGCTGAGGCACCTCATTCTAGAATTTTAGTTAACTATATTAGTTTCAAACTTTGACACAAGGCCAGCAATTTCAGAGAAGGGGCTAAGTCAATTACATCAGCCCCAGTGCTCAACTTGTACTTATTTTATCGACCCTGAAAGGATGAAAGGAAAAGTTGACCTCGGTGGAATTTGAACTCAGATCATAAAGATGTACAAAATGCCATTAAGCATTTTGCCTGCTTTGCTAACGATTCTGCCAGCTCACCTCCTTAATTAATTTTTATTTACTCCAGTACTTTGTCTGGTGCTTATATTGATTTCATAAAGGATGAAATAGTGAAGTCCAGCTTGGCATAAAACGTTTATTACTCATTTGGAATAAATATTGCAAGGCATTTGGATTCTTGCTTGGCCATCCCCCACAAACAAACAAAAACATGCACTCACATGCACGCGCACACACACACAATAACGTAACCATTTTCAACCCTGACTTAAGGAAACCTGCTAGCTGCTTGATTGCTTACCATTCATGTTAACATAGATGCCAAATAGACTGCATGCTTTCCACAATGTGGGACAGACAACTGTGTATACTAAATCCTTCTCCAATGTACCTCTTGATATTGATGTATGGTTAGTGACATCAGAGTAAGAACTAGAGAGATTCGGAGATACAAGACAATCTAGAAAAGGAAGGTACAGAAACAAATAGATCTCTCAGACCAGATATGTTCAAAGCAGGACTAGTTGACATGTGTGGTGTGATGGAAGAGCAGATAAGAGACTTATAAGATAGAGAATAGGGGTTTTACAAGACAACCTACTGTAATCCACCAGCTACATCTAGGAATATAGTTTCAACCAGGCAGATGGTAACAGTAGCAGAATGGTGTAGTAGACAGAGTCATAAAAGCTAAGAGACAAACAGAAAGATTGAAAGAAAGGAGAGGAGCAAGGAACAATACCAGGTAGCCAGAAGAACTGTTAGACATCAATAGCACTGAGAGAAGATGAACATGGGAGATTCATTAGTGATCTAGAATGAAGGGATTGGATATGGAAATATTTTGGATCACAAATCAGTATTGTATGATGTATCATAACATCATTGAGGAGAATATACACCAAAAAGAAAGCAACAAAGAATTGTTGCTGCAAGAGATTCCTTAGTGCTAAGAATGCATGATAAAGAAAGAGGTTATACTGCACTTAGACACAACTGATGTACCAACTATTGAAGCTGACAGCTTATACAGTTGAAAAGGAAGTTACTGATATGAAGACAGAAAACAAGTGAACTGTCTGGGCTAGCTGCTCAAATGTTGAAATATTCAGTGAAGTAATATACATGTTAGTTATTTGCTATGTTAATCATGTAGTACAGGGAGGTGTCATACCTGATGACAGGTGTCACAGTATCGTCAACAGCTGCTACAAACACAAAGGAAATCCCTAGAAACAAACACCTACTGAAGTGTAAAATTGATGAACCAAGTTATAAAAGTAACAGAATTATAGCACAACTGATTAGGAAGTAAGTCACCTGATATAAAGTTCAGGTTTGTTTCAGGACAAAGCACTACTAATGCCCTTATTCTAGTGTGATGTCTATACTTAACATTTATTGACCTGAAGAAGGTCTTTGACATGGCACCATACACTATAGAAAACTAAGTTTAGATGAATGGTCTGTGAGAGCCATGCAAACCACATAGAGTTATTATTAGCAAGATAAGAGTTAGCTAGTATTTCAGCCAGGAATTTAGCATGTGGCTGAATGTTCATCAGAGCACAATGTTCATGCCCCTACTGTTTATTACAGTTCTCTATATCATAACAGAGAAGTTTAAGATTTGATGTTCATAGTAACTTCTGTATATTGATTCTTAGAGTAGAATTTGTCAAAGATTTAGAGAAGAAATTCTAAACCTGGAAGCAAAACTTAAAATCAGAAGATCACAGAGCAGTTAGCTGGAAAGAAGACAAACCTTTACTGCTGTTGGGGAAATGGCCATGCTCAATATGCAGAAAAGAAATAAGTAGGAATTTTATACAGTATACCCAATATAAAATACAGGTGAAGAAAAGGTGCAGACTGGCAGAAAAGGAAAACTTCATATATAACAGATGCACAGGTGCAGTTAGAAGTAAGAGCACCCATGATCAAAAGCATTCTAGTATGACCATCCCATCTTTTTACAGGTATTTTGCGCCATGAACTATTATCCAGTGTGTCCTTTTCAAAGGTAATTGGGGTAATTTGAAGGAGATTTTACTGATTTATCTAGCATGGTACCCAGCCGTACAGAAGCTCAGCCATTGACTCATACATCAGTTTATTTTATTTATTTGTCCATATATAATCAAGAAAACCCACCCACCACAACAGAATTGAGATTCTGAAACCAAGGTGTCATGTAAAAAGCATTGATATGAGTGCTGGTGTTACGTAAAAAGCACTCAGTTCACTTTGTAAAGTGGTTGGCATTAGGAAGGGCATCCAGCTGGAGAAACCTAGCCAAAACAAACTATGGAACCTGGTGTGGCCCCTGGTCTTGCCAGTTCCTGTCAAGCCATCCAGCCCATGCCAGCAAGGAAAATGGGCATTAAATTTTGATTATGATGATGATGATAAAAGTTTTGTTGTGTAAAATATGTATTTTCTTTTATTTTTATATTTATTGACTTTTTCCTCAATATTGATTGAAACATTTCTTCTGATTGTGTAACCAAGTGTGAGATATTGTGATGAAGATTAAATCTAAACAGAAACCTATCCTGCCTTATAATCATGGCTGTTATGTTTCATTTTATTACAGGTGAACTGGGATGTTGAGAAAGAATGTTTCATGACATTCTGTAAAGAAATCAGTGAGTTTTATGTCTTAAAGAAAAGTGTGCTTGTAGAACAGGTGAGGCATGATATTTTCATTAACGATGTTCACTCATTAATGGATGCTCTTGTTTTGTTGGTGTTATTATTGCCACCATTCATTCATTCATTCATTCATTCATTCATCTTCTTCTTCTTCTTATTATTATTATTATTAATAATAATAATAATAATAGTAATAATAATAATAATAATAATCAGCCCTGCTTGATATCAGACATTCTATCAGTGACCATCCAGTTTTGTTTTGTTGTTTTTTTACAGCTATATTGTCTCTAGATCTATATCACCCACTTTCATATTTTTTAAAACAAAGGAAGAATGTGATACAAGGAAAATTTAGCTGGTATTTTTAGCAGGATGACCAACCATGTAGAGGCTTTCTTATTTACTCATAATTATTATCATAGTAATTGCTGTTTTTGATGTTTCAGTTGTCATTAATGGTGGCTTTGGTAGTGGTGATGCTGCTGTTGTTGTTAAGAAATTGTTGTTACTATTGATTTTGCTACTGTTATTGTTGTTTTTATTACCATTGTTGATGACATTATGGCAATCATTTTTGTTATTGCCTTGACATGAGATAAATGGTAAATTCCGTATTTTTAGCTTCCCACAAAAAAATGTAGGATTAGCTTTAACACTGTGCCAACTTTTATTTGAGTATATCTAATAATTTCTATCACCCAAGAATGAAGGCAGATATTTTTGTCTTTTATGATTTAGTCTTAAGAGGAAGGACAGAGTCAATACTCTTTTTTGGTGAGAGGGTTGTGTGTTAAGAAGCTTTGCTTCCCAACTACATGGTTCCGAGTTCAGTCTTACGGCATGACATCTTGGGCAAGTATCTTCTACTATAACCTCGGGTTGACCCAAAGCCTTGTGAGTGGATTTAGTAGGCAGAAACTGAAAGAAACCCATCGTATATGTGTGTGTTTGTTCCCCCTCACCACTTGACAACCTGTGTTGGTGTGTTTTCATCCCTATAACTTAGCAGTTCAGCAATAGAGATTGATAGAATAAGTTCCAGGATTTAAAAAAAAAGTACTGGGGTCAATTTATTCAACTAAAATTCTTCAAGGCAGAGCCCCAGCATTGCTGCAGTCAAATGACTGAAACAAGAAAAAGATAAAAGATAAAGACAGGCGCAGGCATGGCTATGTGGTAAGAAGCTTGCTTTCCAACCATATGATTCCGGGTTCAATCCTACTGAATGGCACCTTGGGCAAATGTCTTTTTCTGTAGCCTTGGGCCAACTAATGCCTTGTGAATGGATTTGGTAGACAGAAACTGAAAGAAGCTCGTCGTATATATGTATCTGTGTGTGTGTCTATGTTTGTTCCCCATCACCATTTGACAACCAGTATTGGTGTGTTTCCATCTCCATAACTTAATGGTTCAGCAAAAGAGATCGATAGAATGAGTACTTGGCTTTAAAAAGTATTGAGGTTGATACATTCGACTAAAAGTTCTTCAAGGCAGTACCCCAGTGTGGCCACAGTCTAATGACTGAAACAAGTAAAACATAAAAGACATAAATATGAGACTACTAGAACAAAGCATGGAAGGTTTTGGTATCCAAATCCTTGTGACATAGTAAACACCACTGAATGTATTTAAGATGATGGTATTAAACCAAGCAATGAATTAGGTTTATTTCTCAAGCTACCATATGGTGTTGACAACAACATGTCCCTTAACCCCTTGGGAGTCGATGGGATGTTGCAGCCATGCAGCATATCTAGGGCAAAAAAGCCTGGCGGAGCCCATCCCTCTTTAGGCTAAACTCATTTTTGCCAGCTGAGTGGACTGGAGTGGTGTGAAATGAAGTATTTTGCTCAAGAACGCAATGGATTGCCCAGTCCAGGGATCAAAATCAAAGTCTTACTGTCACAAATCCAACACCCTAATCACTAAGCAATGCACCTCCACTTGTGATATGTATTGCTGCAGCTGAGTGAACTGGAGCAACATGAAGTCAAGTGTTTTACTCAAAAACAACACGTTGCCTGCTCTAGGAATTCAAACCACATTCTTATGGTTGTGAGCCCAACACCCTAAGCATTAAGCCATGCACCTCCACCTATATGGTGCAGAAATTCCTAATATGCTCTAGAGATATAGTATAATGTTGGTGAGAGATGTTTCTAATGTATCACTTTCCATACTCATGGATGTAAGCTTTTACCAAGTATACTAGCTCAAATTGTTGATTGAATTTCTTCAGCAGACTTAACATCTCAATCAAATAGTTGACAGAATAAGATAGATAATTACACTATTTAAAATAAGAATTGGAAATCAATAAGTTAATAGACAGGGTAAACATAACATAAAAGTAGCATACAAGTACAATGGAGTTGGTGAAAAAAAATGTTTAGAGCATAGAAAAGAAACCAAGAGCAGTTTCACCTTTGGTTCTGAGATATTCAACTGGAAAGTTCTGTTAGGAGAGAACAAAGTAAAAGGGAAATTGCCAAATGATATTGATACATGCTAGTGTTTAGCAACTATTCCAATAAGTCATTAAATCATTTTCTCATTATCGTTACTCTTATATATTGATTCTACATCTGGTCTTTGAACTGTAACCTTTGATATGTTTCTCGAAAACATCAAGGAGCATTTAATCTTATTCTCTTATTTTTTTTTTTTTTGCTTCTTTCATTGTTTCATAACTGACAAAAGACTTATCATTATATTGAAAACTTGTTTTGGTTCTGTAGCTTATTTCTTTTTTAATGATAGTTGTTGCCTCTGTTGTTGCAAACTCCAGTCAACCTAGGTTGAACAGACCTAAAGCATGTAGGTAGTCAATCAGATGACTAGGTACAATCCACAGATCCCATGTTTCAAAGACACCATGCCTCCAGTAGTAGAGGACAATACCCTGTAAATACATAAAGAGTGGTTTACAGTCCAGTGTAGCAGTCCAACCATGTTGTTTTGTGTCATCATCATCATA
Organism: Octopus bimaculoides; assembly: GCF_046866305.1. Lineage (NCBI taxonomy): Eukaryota > Metazoa > Mollusca > Cephalopoda > Octopoda > Octopodidae > Octopus > Octopus bimaculoides. The sequence continues at coordinate 121,928,020 of NC_142928.1, read as the reverse complement.
ATTTAACATCCGTTTTCCATGCTGGCATGGATTGGCCGGTTTGACTGAAAACTGGTAAGCTGCATCAAGTTCCAATCTGATTTGGCAAGATTTCTACAGCTGGATGCCATTCCTAATGCCAACCACTCCCAGAGTGTAGTGGATGCTTTTTACATGCTACCGGCATGGGTGCCAGTTATGAAACACTGGCATCGGCCACAACTGCAATTTCACTTGGCTTAATAGGTCTTCTCAAGCACAGTATATTGCCAAAGTTCTCAGTCACTTGTCACTGCATCTTTGAGGCCCTAAAGTTTGAAGTGTGCTTTTTACATCCCAGTTATGCAACACTGGCATCAGCCACGACTATGATTTCACTTGGCTTGACAGGTCTTCTCCAGTACAGCATGTGTATTGGTTATTATTGTTTGTGTATGAACTGAGAAGGATGGTGTTTTAGTTGCATAAATCCAGTCTTTGTTTGGTTGAAAGCTTTTCTAGGGAATATGCAGGATGGTATACATGTCAGTGTATGCATCATCAAGCCTTACCTCAAAGTGTTTGGTGACTGTACAGTAGCCCTGCTGCTGCTGTGGAATCAGTGCTAATGTATGGGACTACTGCTTGAACATTTATAAAATATCTAAAGGCAAGGCTTAAAGGTGCTTACACCTGCATGTTAAGGGTCATTCCAAATATCTCATGGAATAGACATCCACCCTAACAAAACTGTATGGCAACCCTCTTGCAATTACTGATTGCTACAGAGCTGAGAAAGAACTTAACCTGTGATATACTCTGTTAGTCATTCCAGCATGAATATACTTGGGTCAGTTGTCTAACAAAACTCAGCTTTGCTGATCATCTGAACATATGTTTGAGTCAGACAAATTTGAGCAAGCTTGACCAGTTGATTAATTCCAGATCATTTCTGTTTGGACAAAAAGTTGGCCAAATGCAAATAAGTAGGTGTGACCACAGATTTGTTTTTCCAGATATACAATGACTCTACCTAATTGAGAACCTCAATACACATTATGACATGCAATAGTAAATCAAATGATATGCAGTGTGACAGTATGGACACTTTGCACTCTCTTGGTAGACCTGTACATCCTGGTGTGACTACTGCTAAGTCAAGCACTTATTATTGGAGGCTTGCATCACAGTACAGTGCTTTGGAGCTATGGTGGCTGTCAGTGTTGAAACTGTGTGTATGTGTGTGTGTTCATGCATTGTTTGTGTCATTTTTTTTTATGTTTGTCTTGGTTGTATGGCAGAGAGTGTTCGTAAGATGTTGCAGTTGTGTTCTGGGTGTTTAGAGGTGATGTTTTTCGTGTATTATAACAGGCAGGGTGTTTTAGTGTTGGAGTTTACTACTAATATTTTTTATCTTAAATAGTTTACTACTAATATTTTTTATCCTTAAACAAAAATGCCATGTGAGAAGCAATGTCATGAGTGCTGGTTCCACATAAAAAGCACTGGTACTGGTGCCACATAAAAAGTGCTGGTGATGGTGCCATGTAAAAAGCACCCAATACACTCTGTGGAGTGGTTGGCATTAGAAAGGGCATCCAATCATAGAAACCAAACCAAGATAGACTATGAAACTTTATGTGGCCACTGGCCTTGCCAGTTCCTGTCAAGCTGTCCAACCCATGCCAGCATGGAAAACATATGTTAAGTGTTGATGATGATGATGACGATGATGCTCTCTGATAAGGGTAATGTGGATTTGGTATACATTATTTGAAATTTGCTTTGGACCAAGTTTCTAGATAATTGATGGGGGTTTTGTGCAGCTGTGTCTCAAAAGTAGCAGAAGGATGGAATGAACTCTACAATCACGAAGGGCAACACTCATGACATCTTTGCTGGAACTCTGAGATTGGTGAAAGAAAGGACAGTCAGAATGCCAACACATGGGTTATCTTTAGACCTGATCTAAATGTCTGCAAGCATGTGAACTCTCATAAGACACCAAAAGACCCAGTCAGCTGATACCCTATGTGAAAGATTTTGGGGCTAAATTTTATGTGTTGACTATTACTTGGATTCCACTCGTGAGATGCTACAATTCAAGTATAACCCATAGTATCATAGATGATTTCTTAAATGAATAGTGGAAGAAAACAAGGAATTACATTAATTATAGCCATAGTTATCCAGTATATGTATTAAAACAGTCAGATTGGAGCCTGGTGTAGCCATCTGGTTTCACCAGTCCTCAGTCAAATCGTCCAACTCATGCCAGCATGGAAAGCAGACATTAAACGACGATGATGATGATGATGCTAATAAGTAAATATGACCCTGTAACTGTTACGACTATTTATACTTGCTATTTTACTCATATCCGTCACACTTGACCAGCTGCCTTCATCCAAGTTGTATTCATTACAGTATTGTATATAGCTGATGAATTTTAGTTTCTGATTAGGCTGTTCAGATCAGTTTAAGTCTGTAAATATTAAAACAAAAATAAAAATACTGTGAATGAAAATTAATTAGCAAGATTTACTTATGTATACAAAATGAAGATAGAAATTTAATATGGTTTTAAATTACAATTATGTGGTAAATCTTAAAACATTTCAAGTATGAAACTGCATTGAATTGATACAAAATTACATTGTTCATCATTTCAACACTGACAAAAAATTGTTATTAATCAGACAAAAAATTTTAATTTTTATTAATAATATCATTATATGTTGCTTCTTTATCATCACTGTCAGTTATTATAGGTTGTACATCATCTGCTATTTCTTCATTATCATTGTCCTATTCATCCTCAATGCATTCAAAATTCCACATTTCTTGAGTGATTTGTCAGCTTTTAAATTTCTTCCATGAATTAACAATCCATTCACAGATAAGAGGTAGTGATGGAGCTGGCTTATTGCCTCCTTTCATGAATGATATTACTCTATCACTCATCTTGTTACTCCCTTTCATCCTCGTCATCTTATTAAATGGCTTATTAATACCAATATATATAATGGTTGCAAAACACTTGTAAGCTTGCCAGGAATTACTGCTATATCAGTGTTATGTGATTAGAAATTATCAACAATACTCTTCAGTTGATAACCTAAATCAATTGCAAATTCTTTTCCTTGCATTGTCCACAAGTTATAAATTCCAAACTTCCTTTATCCATTTTCTATGTCTATTTTTATCCATCCAGCATTTTGGTTACATATGTACAATAATTCTTTTTGGGAAATTTTTCCTTTGACATAGTTTTTCTCTTTAAAACAAGCATTAGTTTTAATTTAGCTCCATCTGATATTCAAAAAAGAACTAATTTAATTTCCACCAGTATTTTTTCTCTCTTAGTATTTTACTGATCATTTTTTGTGGCTTAACAAGAATAAAAAGTGCTTCAACCATGTTTTCAATACAACTTTCCTACTGTGATTTCTGATTTGAAACTGATGAAATGCTAATATCTTATTTAAATCAGCAAGCAGTCCTTTACCATTATCATCATCGTTTTAACCTCCTCTTTTCCATGCTTGGGCAGATTTTTACAGCCAGATAACCTTCCTGTCACCGACACCTGTTTTCAAACAAGATCTTCTCACAGAATATTGAATATTGGAAATGAATGACACTGCCTGTTAACTGTGGCAATCATTTTACAACTATCACACAATGTTAAGACAAGAAATCACAAACAAACACACACATATTTACATATATATATATATACACAAGGGGTTTCTTTCACTTTCTGTCTACCAACCAAATCCACTAACAAAGCTTTTTGACAGCCCAGGGCTACAGTAGAAGACACTTGCCCAAAGTGCTATGCAGTAAGGACAAAATTCAGAACCCTGTGGTGGGGGAGCAAACTTCTTACCACACAGCCATGCCTGCACCTATGTGTTCTTGGTTCAAATTCCTCCAAGATCAATTTTGCCTTTTGTTATTCCAGGCTCAATAAAATTAAGTGCCAGTCAATGACTGGGGTTAATTTAATTGATTATAACCTGCCCTAAAATGTATGGTCTTGTACCTTAAAGTTACTTTCTTGAGTCATGTAACTCACAAGGACCAGTTTCATGGCATATATATTCCACACCTGGATGGGACACCAGGCCATCTAAGGATTACTTATTTTTGCCAGCTGAGTGGACTGGAGCAATGTGAAATGAAGTGTTTTGCTCAAGAACGTAATGCATCACCCAGTCCAGAAATCGAAACCACAATTTTACTATCATGAGTCCAACGTGCCTCCACTAGTCTTGTACCAATGTTTGATATTAAAATTTAGTTTCTATCCTCTGTTATGTACCAGTAATTTTTTAGTTTGATTTCAATTCACAACATCCTTCTAGAAATTTGTGGCCTTGTGTCAAAATGAGATTTCAGGATGCAGTATCAGAAAGAACTAGATTAAATAGCTTAAGGTATAGTCTTTGAGTTCAAATTTCCTCAGAGTCAACTCATTCATCTCATAAGAGTGGACAAAACTAAGAGTCAGTAATGTACAGTGACCAGCTGTATTGTTCTTCTGACAAACACTAATCTTTTGTCAATATATAAGAAATTAATAGTGCAATGATGTTAGTAATAGAAGCATTTATTATTTAGCTTGTTGTTGTTGTTGCTGTTGTTGTTGTGGTTGTTTGGCGACAGCAGTGGCCATGAAGGAGGAGGACAGAGTAGTATATTCAGCAATGATCCCTGAGCATAATTAGCTATTGATATCACATGTTTATTGACATCCAATACATGTATTATCTGATACTCAGTTTGAAATACAGATGTTATGATTTCTTGCATCTGATGTCATTCATCTGTTTATTTTTACTCTTTTTTTCTTTTGTGATGATATTTTGTTTTATTGGCTCTGTGTGTGTGTATGTATATCATCATCTTCATCATCATTATCATTATCCTTTAATGTCTGTTTTCCATGCTGGCGTGAGTTGGATGGTTTGACCAGAGCTGGCAAGCCAGAGAGCCACACCAGGTTCCAATCAGATTTTGCCTGGTTTCTATGGCTGGATACCCTTCCTAACACCAACCACTTTACAGTGTGTGTGCGTGCGTGGGGTGCTTTTAACATGGCACCAACATTAGTGCTTTTATGTGGCACAGGCACAAGTGGTTTTTATGTGGTACTGGTACAGAGCTCATGTTGACCAATCTTCTTCACCAAGGGGAACAGCATTAACACTTCTGCTGTGGAGGATGGGTCCTCTTGAGTACAGCAAGGCACCAGGCATACCTGTCGTTTGTCATCTCCTCCAAAAGGTTCAGTGTCCTGAGGTTGTTCTTCAGTACTTCATCCCATGTCTTCCTGGTCTCCCCCTTCCACATGTCCCATCTTCTTTGAGTGATCGGCACTTCTTTATGAAGTTGTTGACATCCATCCACATCACTTGACCAAACCAGCACACTAACTTTTCTCTGAACACACACATACACACATGCATACATGCCTCCATTCCTTCCAACTGTACAAGTATTTCAGTGCATCAGTATTTCCTCAAAGGGGAAAGAATACTGATGTATTGAAACATTTGTACAGTTTGAAGTAGCATTCTGCATGGTAATGAGAACTAAACATGAGCACTGATATACAAAGGTTCAAATGAAATGAAATGAGCATGATCCACTGGATATGTCATGCTATCATGTATGAATGACAAGGCACAGAGGAGTTAAGACAAAAAACGAACATGAGTAGAATCACTTGTAATGTGGAAGAATGATGGCTAAAGTGGTATGAACATGTCATGCATGTGGATGATGAGAAGTAGATGAAATGCCAAGAGGTTCACGTGGAAGGAACCAATGGAAGAAAAACAGCAAAAAAAATAGGGGCAGGAATGATTAAAGTTGATGTCAAGAAGCTGAAATGCACAAAGGAGATGACCAAGGAACTCCTCAAGTGTTGGGATGATGTGTTGGAGAGCATGCATTCAACCCATGCAAGCATGAAAGAGCAGTTGTAAAAATGATGATGATGATGTTGAGGATGCATATATATATATATATATATATATACATACGTGTGTGTGGATGTATGTATGTATATATGTATGTATGTAAATGTATGTGTGTGTATTGGGCAGTTTAGCTTAATGAGAGAGTACTCAGCTGGTATCCGAGGGATATGGATTCAAGTCCCATAGTTGTATGTTGATAATTTTTTTCTGTCTTATAAGGGTAATAATACCTAATCTTTCTGCTGTTTTCACAGCTATACTGCATTCGAAATATTACCTTCTTATCAGTATAATACAATACATATTCAGTGCTTCAAAAAACAAAATAAAAAGTTTGTCTACATATGTTGTTGTTGTTGCATATATATACATGAGACAGGTGTACGTATATATATATATACATGTGTGTGTGTGTGTATATATATATATATATATATATGTTTGTGTATGTATGTATGTGTGTGTGTATATATATATATATATATATGAGATAGCTGTGTGAAGAAGGGTCACTTCCTAACAGTGGAAGAAACCTTTAGAAAAGATAGACCCAAGAAGACATGGGATGAGGTGGTGAAGTACAACCTTCAAATGTTGGACCTCACAGAGGCAATGACAAGCAACCGAGACTTTTGGAGAGATGCTGTGATTGAGAAGACTCGACAAGTCAAGTGAGATCGTAGCCATGGCCAATGCCATAATGTAATTATTCTGCAAATAGAATTCTATAGAAATTTTAAATGCTATATTTGCCTCATTCAAAATATAACGTCTATATACATACATTTAATTACTGTGAACATACAGATGTACTTCACAAGACCACACAGCTTAGATTATGTGGAACCATTAATCCCAACACATTTTTAAAATCTCTCTCCATTTTTTCTTCTCATCCCTTTCTGTCAAAGAGCATAGGCTTGAGACATCAAAGACTTCTCCATTTTTCCCGTAGCATCAAATTGGTACTCTTGCTGGTTGTTCCCTCACCTGTCTCTTTTATGTTTAGTTAAAAAAAAAAAAAAAAATGGTTACACTAAAAAATAATTAACTATAAAATAATATTGTTGATTTAGAAACTATATTGTCCCTGTGTTCTTGCTTTTTTTTTAAACTAAGATGTGATTTGAAGGATATTTGACTGCTATTTTTAACAGGGTCAATTGACTATGTAAAAACTACTCTCATTTGGTTATGGTAAAAATAAAATGTTATTTTGTTTCATATCCTTTTTTTATTCACCCATAATTATGATTATAATTAGATGACTTCATTGACAATGACTTTTTTACTTTGTTTTAATTCTAATTCAGGAAGAAGATGAAACAAGTGAAACAATGAAGAATCCCACATCTGCTGCTGACTGGAGATGGACTGTTGAACATATTCTGTTCCCTGCTTTCAGAGATTATTTACTACCACCAAAGCACTTTGCCGAAAACGCCAGTGTTTTAGAGATTGCCAACTTAAATGATCTCTACAAAGTCTTTGAAAGATGCTAGGATATTTTTTCCTATCTTTATTTCTTGCCATCCACCCTAATACCATAGTTCCCTTTGTTTTCGTTTCTTTCATCGACATACATCAGGATGAAATAGAACAAAATAAAGAATCTGATTTTTTTAATGATCATTTGGCATGACATGGATGTTGCTGCTGCTGCTGTTGTTATTGTTGCCTTGTTGTTGTTGTTGTTGTTCATCCTAGTCAAACAGAGCTATGATGTAAAACATTCCAGGTGTAGCCACCCAATCTTTCCTTTTTCAGACCTCTGAATAATCTAATTCTAAATCTAGAATTAAATCAGTGTGTCCCTCTGGTAGTTTGTTTGTTTTTTTTTTTCTTGTTTTTATCTTTTAGACTGTAGGATATGATTTGAGAAAAATTTGACTGCTGTTTCTAACAAATTCATTGAGCGAACTCATTGAAACTCTCTCTCATTGACTCAGAGTAATAGTTGTGACTTTAAGGCAGCGAGCTGGCAGAAACGTTAGCACGCCGGGTGAAATGCTTAGCGGTATTTTGTCTGCTGTTACGTTCTGAGTTCAAATTCCACCGAGGTCGACTTTGCCTTTCATCCTTTCGGGGTCGATAAATTAAGTACCAGTTGCGTACTGGGGGTCAATCTAATCGACTGGCCCCATCCCAAAAATTTCGGGCCTTGTGCCTAAAGTAGAAAAGAATAGTTGTGACTTTGTAGTTTTGTAATGATTATTGTTGTTATTGTTTACCACCATCCCATTCATACCTGTCTTCATCAAGCAAACCTATGCTGAAAGTCATGAACATCCTGTCTTAGTCATAATGTATATCTAGGAATGTATTGTACTATGTATACTTTTTTAATGTTATTTTTTTAAAGTAGGCTGTGATTTATTTTACTCCTGATTCAATCTCATGAACACTACAGATGTATGACAATTAAAAGTATGATAGATCTGCCTGGTCTACTTGTTTAATTACTGTGTTCCACAGTCCACAGTTGGATCCATGAATCTGTTTCAACATTTTAACCATTTAAAAAATATTTTGCCAATAAAATTTCACTAAAACTTTTTAAAAGAGTCTGATGTTGGCTTTTTTTTTCATTCTTTCTCCTCCTCTTAATATTTATAGCTATATATGTGTGTAAGTCTGTATGTGTGTGTGTGTGTGTGTGTGTGTGTACACATGTGTGCATGTATGAATGTATATTTATGTGTGTTTGTTTTTAGATATATGTGTGTGTGTATGCATATGTTTATATATATATATATATATATATATATATATTAAATTCAAATTACGACAAATGTAAACAAACGAACGAAGTTTGCTTTTAGAAGCGTTGAAATGTCTTAGAAAGTTAAAGAAGTGATTTTAAATTCTCAATCGCAGGATAATGCTAATAATATAGCCTGAACAGGATAAACTACCCCTATTTTAGGGGTAGTTTATCCTGTTCAGGCTATATTATTATATATATATATATGTATGTATAATGTAGTATTCACTGGGCAACAAAAAAACATTTATTGTATGCTGATTCTGAACCTGCACTCAGAATTGCTGTGGCACATTAGGATTTTGAGTTATGTGCATAATTATAAATTAATACTATATTAGTATCAGGGATAGTTAAGTTCAAGATAAATAATTATTATAATAGTATATTAGTACTGTATATAGTATATTTATGTTCAAAGCAAATAGTATTATAATATAATGGTATATAGTATATTTATGTTAAGGGAATACTCACTTTATTTTTGATATGCTCACCTCAGAAATGTTTGAGATACTTGCTCTTGCACTTATGCATCATGCTGAACTCTTGTTGTAGGAACCAGCATTGGAAAAAAATCAAGACGAGAATGCAAGAAGTGCATTTTAAAGGACATTCAACATTCTATTCTTTCGTATGCTGTTAGCATGTTCTTTATTAAATTGGCATAGTTTTCAGCTCTATGATTTCCAAGAAAGTTCTGTACAACTAACACGAATGAATCCCATGCCATCAACTCAACTGGATTCAGTTTACCTCTGAATTTGCTATCAGACATCAATTCTCTTATCTTGGGTCCAATGAAAATGCCTGCTTTCAGTTTTGCATCACTTTTCTTTGCACCAAATTTTACTTTTAGGTACTGGAAGCCACAACTATCATGTGTCATTGCTTTTATGAAGTTTTTCGTGAGGCCGAGTTTGATGTGAAAGGGTGGAAGGAAGATCTTTTGTGGGTCTACCAGTGGCATGTGCTGCATATTGTACCAACCAACTATGCGCTCATCTCTTTAAGGCCAGTTTTTACAGTGTAATGATTGCTATCATCACAGCTGATCCAAACACACAAGAAGCACATATTTTTGGTATATCCCAGCTACAATTCTAGGAGGAGGGAAATCACCTTTAAATCACCACAAATATTCCAATTATGAACTGAGTAATTAAGTCCTTTCAGAATGAATTCCATCAATTCATAAGTTTCTTCCATACTTACAATATGACAGGAATGGAAGGTTTTTCATTACCATTATGTAACAACACAGCTTTAAGGTTAACCTTACTTGAGTCTATAAACAATCTCCATTCGTTAGCCACATGCACGTGATGTAGTTTTTGTATGAGTGCATTAACGTCAGTTCAGAAACAAGCATTATTTTCTTGCTTGAAAAAAGACAGATAAGCGAAAACAGATATGGCAAAAACAGAAAATGGAAATTTTCATACCTTACTGTAGGAGATTCTGTTGTTGTAGTCTGGATCCCGAAACTTCTGCCTTCTCCTTTGACACTGCTAGGTCTCTTATTGAATAGTTCAAATATTCTTGATTAAAGAAGCATGGCTCATTTTTCTTAGAATCAACTATGTACTCTTCATTGATAGGAGAATCAGGAAGTTCATTGTGTAACATGTGAAGGTCTTCAAGTGAATCATGTGAGAGGGGAACTGGGACAGAGTTCTTGAAGTCATGTGGGACCAGTTTTAAAGCCGATTTACAATCTATGTACACAAATTTTTGTTTTGGTTTTCTTTGAGAAACCACTAATATTAGTCATGCAAAAGTAACAGTCAGAGACATGATTGGTTGGCTCACTCCATACCTTTGGTACAGCAAAAAGCATTCCCTTCCATTTTCCATTCAGCCACTGTGAAAGCCCTGAGTAACACACAGTGTAGCAGATATGAAGTGCCCACTGCTTGTCTTGGTCCCCAACTTTACACCTGAAATAATATTTATAGGCAGTTTTTAATTTGGTGGCAATGTTCTTCTGCTAGTCATGCAGAGCAAATTTTCCACAGACATAACGAAAATTGTCTGGGTGATTCACACAGCCTCTCCTATTCATGAACACAGTTATCATGCAGAGTGAGAGATACAGATACCATACGTGATGACAGTGCAAATGACACTGAGAGTTATCAAGAACAAACTGACTTGCACACAATATGTCAGCGCCATCTATTGCTAAACTAAATAATGAACTTTCTCATTGTTTGTTTTATTGCTGTTATTTCTTAAATTTTGAATTAAGACCGCTTTCATTTTAGCAAATTTTATAATACGGCCTATATCTAGCTGAAAGTATAGTTATAATCTTGTGCATAACTCAAAATCCTGATGTGCCAAAACAATTCTGAATGCGGATCCGGAATCAGCATACTTGATTTAGTCTAAAACATGCTTTTATACCGGTAGCAAGATCCTTGTTGTCCAGTGTAATAAGGAGAACGGAGATTTTTCACATCCACTATTTTATTTAATTGTTATTTACAGCATCTTTATGGGACCTACCCATGTTTCAACTGCCGCAACTGCACACTGTTGGATATGCAACCTAGCATCATGATCATTGTAGTTTCATCAGGGTCCCTTACCCTGTCATTTCAAAGTAAAATTCATATATATATATATATATATATATATGCATATTTGTTTTATGTCCACATTTCCAATCTTGTTCAAGTAGGACAAATATGTTATTTGAGGCATTGTTTTACAGCTGGATGACCTTCCTGATGTTACTTCTTACATATTTCATTAAGGAATCACTTAGGGATCACATAGCTTTGAAGGCACAAAGTGTCTAAACAATTTGTTGATTGAAGAAACTAACAATGCCACCACCAACCACACCTTACAAGCATTTGACAATGTAAACAAACATTTGACAATGTAAACAAACACTTGCATCATCTACACACACACACATCATCATCATTTAACATCTGTTTTCCATGCGGCCATGAGTGGGACAGTTTGACAGGAGCTGGCCAGCTAGAAAGCTGCCCAGGTTCCAGTTGGTATGGTTTCTATGGTTGGATGCCCTTCCTAACACCAACCATTTTACAAAGTTTGTTGGGTGCTTTTATGTTGCACTGGCATGTAAAAGCACACATCATCATCATCGTTTAACATCCGCCTTCCATGCTAGCATGGGTTGGACGATTTGACTGAGAACTGGCGAACCAGGCTCCAATCTGAATCTGGCAGAGTTTCTACAGCTGAATGCCCTTCCTAACGCCAACCACTCCGAGAGTGTAGTGGGTGCTTTTACGTGCCAATGGCACGAGGGCCAGTCAGGTGCTACTGGCAAAGGCCATGCTCAAAATGATGTTTTTTACATGCCACCTGCACAGGAGCCAGTCCTGGCAACGACCTCGCTCGAATGTTTTTTCACGTGCCAGTAAGGCGACACTGGTAACGATCACACACAAATGGTGCTATTTACATGCCACTGGCATGGAAGCCAGACAGCTGCTCTGGCAATGATCACGTTTGGATGGTACTCTTAGCGCTCCACTAGCACAGATGCCAGTCATCGAATTATTTCAATCCCGATTTCGATTTCACTTGCCCCAACAGGTCTTTGCAAGCAGAGTTTAGTGTCCAATGAAAGAGAGGTTGGCATGGGTGCCAGTTGTCGAATTTGGTTCGGTTTCGATTTCACCTGCCTCAACAGGTCTTCGCAAGAATGAAGGAAAGGTACGCATAAGTGGGCTGGCTACACCCCTGGCAGAGGCCTCGGATTATGGTCTCACTTGGCTTGCCGGGTCTTCTCACGCACTGCATATTTCCAAAGGTCTCAGTTCCTAGAGATTGCCTCGGTGAGGCCTAATGTTCGAAGGTCATGCTTCACCTCCTCATCCCAGGTCTTCCTCGGTCTACCTCTTCCACAGGTTCCCTCAACCGCTAAGGTGTGGCACTTTTTCACACAGCTATCCTCATCCATTCTTGCCACATGACCATACCAGCACAATCGTCTCTCTTGCACCCACAACTGATGCTTCTTAGGTCCAACTTTTCTCTCAAGGTACTTACACTCTGTCGTGTATGCACACTGACATTACACATCCATCGGAGCATACTGGCTTCATTCCTTGCGAACTTATGCATGTCCTCAGCAGTAACGGCCCATATTTCACTGCCATGTAGCATGGCTGTTCGTACACATGCGTTATACAGTCTGCCTTTTACTCTGAGTGAGAGGCCCTTTGTCACCAGCAGAGGTAGGAGCTCTCTGAACTTTGCCCAAGCTATTCTTATTCTAGCAGCTACACATTCAGAGCATCTACCCCCACTACTGACTTGGTCCCCTAGGTAACGGAAGCTTTCAACTACTTCTGGTTTTTCTCCCTGGAATGTGGCAAAAGTTGTTTTCTGCACATTTTCAGTGTTTATTGCTCCTGAACATCTGCCACATACAAAAACTATCTTCCTAGTTAGCCTTCCTTTGATATTGTTGCACCTCTTATGTGTCCATAGCTTACACTGGGTACATCTTATAGAGTTTCTACCCACGCCTTTTCTACAGATCGAGCAGGGTCATCTACCTGAAGGGGTTTGTGTTTTGTCTTTATATATATATATATATTTAATATGTAACAATTAGTTGGTTGTCATGATAAAACTCAGAGTTTCGGATACCGGAGAAGTCCGCTCTGGCATCTCATCAGTTATTAAGACAAAACACTATATATAGCATTTTGTCTTAATAACCGAAACTCTGAGTTTTATTATAACAACCAACTAATTATCACATATTATATTTATAGATAAATTCCTCTATTTTACATAATATCGAGGTCTCATTCATTCTTTTGTTATCATATTATTATTACTAACATATATATATATATATATATATATATATATATATATATATATATATTTATATAAGGGGCATTACTACAGAATAATGCCACACACTGGACTTCCCAAAATAAACACATTTAGTATCAAATGTGAGGAAAACAACCAACAGAAGAAGACCAACTTTTTTTTAAATAACTCAACTATGTATCGAACGATTTCGCGATTACTAGAATGTTCTACATTTTATTTTGGGAAGTCCAGTGTGTGGCATTATTCTGTAGTAATGCCCCTTATATAAATATAAACGAATAATTATATTCTTGGGAATAGAAATTTCCCTTATGAATTTTTTTACACACTGGCTTCCTGATAAAATTCTTGTAAAAGATTTTTATCTCTTTTTGAATTTATTAATCAAATATATATATATATATATATATATATATATATATATATATATATATGCATAGCAATCAACACTCTCCTTTCAGTTTCTGGCTACCAAATCCACTCACAAAGCTTTGGTCTAGGTACCAAATAGTGGACTCGGCCCAAGCATGGTTGAGTAGTTAAAAAGTTGGCTTCACTACCATAAAGAACTTGGTTTAATCACACTATATGGCATCTTGGGGAAGAGCCTTTAACATAGCCTCAACTCAGCTCAAGCTTTCATCATCATCATCATCATCATCATCATCATCATTTAATGTCCTCCTTCCATGCTGGCATGGGTTGGATGGTTTAACAGGGGTTGGCCAAGCAGAAGACTGCACCATACCTCTGTGTCTGTTTTGGCATGATTTTTTTGGGTTGGATGTCCTTCCTAACATCAACCACCCTGCAGAGTGGACTGGGTGCTTTTTATGCAGCACCAGCACAGGCGAGGTCAGTTTTGGCATGGTATTTACAGTTGGATGCCCTTCCAAATGCCAACCACTTTACAGCATGGACTCAATGTTTTTTTAAGTGGCACCAGCACTGGCAGGGTCACTAAGTAACTTGCAAGATAAGGAATCTTTGAGAGGGAAGGCGGCATTGGAGGAGAAAATCTTGTGTCAAGATGATGAAAGGTTAGAGTGTGACAGAGAAATAGAGAGACTTGTGAATGAATTTGAGTAAACATAGTAACTCATCAGAGAAGTGGGCTAGTATCAGTTAACATGGTTTTATGAGTGAAATTGGGTAGTGGGAAACAGGAAGTTTGTTTGTTAGTAATTCAATGATCCAACTTTGTCATTCTGTGTCATGCTGATTCTACCTGAGAATCGGATCTCTAACTGTGGAGGGAACCTGCGGGAGAGCTAGCCTCAGGAAGACGAGATGAAGTGGTGACGTATGATCTTCAAATGTTGATTTTCTCAAAGGTGATCACAAGTGACTGAGACTTTTGGTGATTTGCTGTACTTGAGAAAACATGTCAAACTGAGTGAAATTATAGCCATGACCTGTGCCGGTGACACATAAATGGCACCTGTGTTGGTGACATTTAAAAAAAGGTACCCAGTACACTCTGTGGGCTGGTTGTTGTTAAGAAGGGCATCCAGTTGTAGAAACCAAGCCAAAACAGACTGGAGGCTGGTGCATCTCTCTGACTTACCAGTTC
The DNA here is from genome assembly GCF_046866305.1 of Octopus bimaculoides. Classification (NCBI taxonomy): domain Eukaryota; kingdom Metazoa; phylum Mollusca; class Cephalopoda; order Octopoda; family Octopodidae; genus Octopus; species Octopus bimaculoides. The sequence continues at coordinate 121,912,893 of NC_142928.1, read as the reverse complement.
CAGTCAAACCATCTTATCCATGCCAGCATGGAAAATAGACAGTAGGTGATGATAATGAATTATGTTAAGGGTACATACGTCTTAGGAATATTCAGGCACTTTCTCTCTAATTCAATGAGTAAGTAATTCAGTTGATCACATAGGCATGGCTGTCTTATAGTACATGCATGGTTGTGTGGTTAAGAAGCTTGCTTTGCAACCATGTGGTATTGGGTTCAATCTCACTACAATTATCTTCTACTATAGTCCTGGGTCGACTTCTATCTTATGAGTGAATTTGGTTGATGAAAACTCTGTGGAAGCTCATCATATGTGTGTGTGTGTGTGTGTGTGTGTGTGTGTGTGTATGTTTGTGTTTTCTCCCTACACTTGACAAGTGTGTTGGTTTGTTTACATCCCCATAACTTAGTAGAATGAGCAAAGAGACCAATAGAATAGTACCAGATTTTAAAAGTAAGTACTAGGGTCGATTTGTTTACACTAAACCCTTCAAGGCAGTGCCCCAGCATGGACACAGTCCAAATAACTGAAATAATTAAAATATAAAAGAGTCAGTATAATCCTTGTCAAAATCAACAAAGATCCATTTTACTTTATACTCAGTGATGCGCACAATGTTTGAAATTAATGAGGTTATTGATCCCGGAACTAGTTTTTACTGTATGTGTTTGTAGTGTTTTTACAATGGTGATTTTGGATTATTAGTCCTACATCAGCCCTAGTCAAATCCATTCAAACCATGACTGTCCTGTATGTTTCTTTGACAGAATGCACCTCAGACCACATCAAATCTGCTGTTGTGCTTTTCTAAAACAGTAGGACAGAAATTTACCTGCTGAGTTTAGCATGTCAAGCAATGACATAAGAGATTTCTTTATTGTATTGGTGATGTTCTTGTTCAGTGTCATTTTATCCCTGATGTAGCAGACCTATGATCAAAGGATGTCCAATTATGATCATCTTGTCTTTTAAGGGATTGTCTAAGACTGCATAATCTAGTGTGTCTTTCCCCTCTTTATGACTGCAAAGTGTGATGTGAGGAAGATTTGGTTGCTATTTCTGGCAGGTTGAGCAACCATATAGAGACTCCCACACAGATTTGTCATTGGTACTGTCGTGTTCTATGGTCATATGAATTTGACTGTTAACACACCATGCAAAATGCTTAGCAGCATTTCATCCAATTTTATATTCTAAGTTCAAATTCTGCTGCT
>NC_142928.1:121821679-121909179 GCF_046866305.1 Octopus bimaculoides | reverse complement strand
AGCATATTATCCTCCATTTTCTAATTGTTACACAAATTTTGGGTAAAACCTCCACTTTTACCCACTCCCATTGATTGCACCTAGTATAGCACTAGCGTAGCAATAATTGGGTACCCTCCCAGCAGTATACTGGATAGATACTATCCCTTAGTGGGTTGTACCCCCAACCCCTAACTCTCTCACGTTATATATATATATATATATATATATATATATAATTGTTAACAAGGACAACAAACATTAAGGCAAGGCAAACATCTCAAGTCATATACATTATTATTATTGGAAGAAAAAATTTTTTTTTCCAATAATAATAATGTATATGACTTGAAATGTCTGCCTTGCCTTAACGTCTTTAACAATTATATATCCACTATATCGAAAATCTGCATTGGCTCCATAGCTATCGTTTTGGCTATAACCTTGGAGCCCTAGTAATCCGTTACAGTACTTACCAAGTATACCTAGTTAATTAGATCACCTGTGAACTAAACCCCCATATTTTGTATGTGTGTGTATATATATACACACATGCAGGGTGGAATAAAATTCACACACCATAGCAGTATATTAATTAATAATGTTTAAAATATCTAATTTTTTCAGGTATTTTCTTATTTGCAGAAACAATTTTGACAAAGCAAGATGGGTAAAAAAACTAACAAAGAATAAATGAATTACCTTAGTATTCATGAATGAGAAAGCAGGTGCTACTCACAGATCTGTTGCAGAGGAATTCAACAGGTAGAATTCACACAGACTTCCAATTCATAAGTCAACTGTTGGGCATCTAATTAATCATTTTAAAGAAACTGATAGTGTTGCTGACCCTTGAAGTGGCAAACTGAAATTGGTTTAGAAACTCTTACAAACAGTCCCAAATGTGCTATGAAAAGGAAGGGAGACATTTTGAACAGCACACATAACAATTAAATAACTAGCAAATAAATTTTCTTGTGTAATTATACTTTCAATAAATTATTCCTGGACACTAAACTCCACTTGCGAAGACCTGTTGAGGCAAGTGAAATCGAAATCGAACTAAATTTGTAGACAGGCACCCATGCCAACGTCTCTTCATTGAACACTCAACTCGGCTTGCAAAGACTTGTTGGGGCAAGCGAAAGCGAAATCGTGATGGCATCTGTACCAGTAAATTACTAAGAGCACCGTCCGAGCATGATTGTTGCCATAGCACCAGCTGTCTGGCTTCCATGCTGGTGGCACGTAAATAGCACCATTTGAGCGTGACCATTACCAATGTCGCCTTCCTGGCACTTGTGCCAGTGGCACATGAAAAGACATTCGAGCGAGTTCATTGCCAGTACCGCTGGACTGGCCCCTGTGCAGGTGGCACGTAAAATACACCATTTCAAGCGTGTCTGTTGCCAGTACCTCCTGACTGGCCTTCATGCCGGTGGCACGTAAAAGGTAAAAGCACCCACTACACTCTTGGAGTGGTTGGCATTAGGAAGGGCATCCAGCTGTAGAAACTCTGCCAAATCAGATTGGAGCCTGGTGTAGCCATCTGGTTCACCAGTCCTCAGTCAAATCGTCCAACCCATGCTAGCATGGAAAGCAGATGTTAAATGATGATGATCCCTGTGGTGCATGACTTTTGCCTCACCCTGTATATATATCATCATCACCGTTGTTTAACATTTGCCTTCTATGCAGCCGCACAATATGAAACCTTGAAGGAAAAATTTCATCATCACTAATATTGGCTGAGGATGCTGAATAGCACCTATATTGCAAGAAATAAGAGTTAAAATCCTTAAGGCTGCATGAATTACACAATTTATATATACTGACATTAGCAAAGCACTGGACCAGTTTCGTCTGTTAGTTTCAGACTCATCAGAAGTGCTTACTCCATTGCTCAGATAGAAAATACCAAAGACTACTCATGTCCCAATATTTACATGCTTTTACTTATAACTTTATATGCTTTCAAATCTAGTGTTCCAAAAAAAAGAAAATAATGTGTGTGTGTGTGTGTACACAACTGGCTGCAAATGTTTCCATCAACCAATTCTACCCAAAAAATATTGGTCAGCCTGTGACTCTAGTAAAAGACATCTACACACAGTGCCTTGCAATGGGGAGAGCCCTAAAACCAAATGGCTGGGAAACAAAATTCTTAACCACAGGACCATGTTTATCTTCACATGTCTTCACATGTGAATGAAAATGAATAAATAACTAATATTTTTGTTTTCAATCATTTATTCCTCTTTTTTACTTAATTATTTCTTTCTGCTAAATGTGGCCTGGCATTCTGTCAGTTACGATAATGAATGTTCCAGTTGATTTGGTCAGTGGAACAGCCTGCCAGTGAAATTAATGTCCAAGTGGTTGAGCACTCACACCAAGAATGTAGTTCTCAAGGAGATTCAGTGTGACACAGAATGTGACAAACAAGGCTGGCCCCTTGAATTTACAGGTACAACTCATTTTTGTCAGCTGAGTGGACTGGAGCAACAAGAAATAAAGCATCTTACTCAAGGACACAATGTTCCACCAAGAATCAAACTCATGACCTTATGATCACAAGCTGAATACCCTAACCACGAAGCCATGCACCTTCACACATGACTTAGAAGTTAAGGTTTGTGACTCAAGGTTCAAATCCACATTTAGCACAAGAGAAGAAATAATCGGATTGGTGAAACTTATACAGCAAAACATTTTCTGCTTTTGGCAAAACCATATACATATATATATAAACAATATATGAGTATATGCATATATATGTACATGTATGTATATACGTTCATCTACATGTACATATAGATACATAACTGGGTACATGACGTGGCAAAAGAACAAGGACAAAATGGTAAACAAGGTGCAACAAACAAAAAGGCTGTACAGCCAGACGGCTGTATATGTATATATATATGTATATATGTATATATGTATATATATGTATATATATATGTCTGTATGAGTTTGTTGATTTTATATCCTCCCCATTTTCTTATTTGCCTTATATATGTATATATATACACATCGTTCTCTGTAAATCCTGGGTCTTTCGCTTTGCTGAACATAAATCAATGTATTGATTTTTAAAAAAAGTAATGTGTTCCTTTTTTCATTTGAACTTCATCTTTCTTTTTAGTTGTCCTTTGTTCTTCTTTTTTTTTTTGTTTTTTGCCTAGAGATATTTATTCCATTACCTACACAATAGAAATGTTTGCAAGTGTTTAACCAAATAGCCAGACAGACACATAGTCATTATGTATTTCACATGCTGTTATATGTTTTCTAATAAAATGTTTTGGTTATATCAGCATCATTATCATCATAGCCATCATCACCAGCAAAATCATAGGCAGCAGCAGTGTCATTGGTGGTGTCATAATCTATAATGATACACACACACACACACACACACACACACACACACACAACATACACACGCACACACACACATACACACACACACACACATATATATATATATATATATATATATATATATATATATATATATATATGTGTATGTATGTATGTATGTATGTATGTATATATATATAAGCATAAAAAGGATATATCACAGTGGTTAGAACATCAGGTTCACAATTATGAGGTAGTGAATTTGATTCCTGGACCGGGCAGTGTGTTGCTCTTGAGCAAGACATTTTATCTCATGTTGTTCCAGTTTACGCAGCTGTAGAAATGAGTTTCTATGTCACTGGTGCCAAGTTGTATCGGCTTTTGCCTTTCCCTTGGATGACATTGGTGGCATGGAGAGAGAAAGTTGGTATGCATGGGCCACTGCTGGTCTTCCATAAACAACCTTGCCAGGACTTGTGCTACAGAGGGTGACTTCCTAGGTACAATCCCATGGTCATTCATGACCGAAGTGGGGGGTTTTTGTGTAGGCATGGACATGGCAGTATGGTTAACAAATTTGCTTAGCAACTACACGGTTTCAGGTTCAGTTTTCTTGCATGGCAACTTGGGCAAATATCTTCTGTTATTACCTTAGGCTTACCAATACCTGGTGAGTGAATTTGTTAGATGGGGGCTTTTACTAAGCCCATCATGCACGCACTCATAAGATAAGATAAGTTATGATTTTATTTTAAGAAATATTGTTAAATGTTTTACAATTATTCATTTATTTATATATATGTATTTGCATTGGGAGCCCTTCGCATCGAAGATTGGTGATTGTCGTACGCTGATGAAGGGTAAATACCCAGAAACCCGGGTCCTTGCATATCACGTCAGATCGACGATGGAGAGGATGACTTCCCTTTGCAAATACCGACAGGGCACAGAAAGTGTGTCAATAGCCAGCTGGAGGAGATGTTCTCCTGGAGCTACAAGCTACAGTAGCATTCACCCTTAGGGGTTAGCCACATTTAAGTGGCAAATATACTTCACATTTATTTATTGTTAAGTATTTTTTTATATATTTATTTGATATTTATTATAAGTTACAATATGTACATTGATCTTTTTATTATTATTATTATTATTTATATTTTATTTTAGACCTGACGAGTGACTATATTTTCGAATAGATTTAATTGTAGAGCATTTTGATTATTAATCGAATTGGTTTTATTAGTTATCTATTTGAATATATAGCCACAAAACATGTGTAGTCATTTTTATATCATTTACTAGTTATTCTTTTATGTACTTTATTGATTTTTAGAATAAGGCTTTTTTATGATATATTTATTTTCTAGAGGGTGTGAATTACATTCTTCATTATTGAATTATTTAATAGTGGTTTTTCTCTAAATTATATATATATCATCTGTGTTTGTACTATGTAAAAAGCGCTAAGTCCACTCTGCTGAGTGGTTGGTGTTAGGAAAGGGATTCAGCTGTTAAAATCCTGCCAAAATGGTCACAGAAGTCTGGTGAAAGCTTCTACCTGGCCAGCTCTTGTAAAAATGTCGCACCCATGCCAGCATGGAAGGAGGATGTTAAATGATGATGATTATATATATATATATATATATATATATATATATATATATATATATTAGGCTGGCCACTAAGTTCCCGCAGTTTTTTTAAATTTAAATTTTTTGAAAGGTTTAATAAAAAATAGCAACTAATTAATCAATGATGTATTCACCCTTATTGTTTACAACTTCTTCCCAACGTTCAACAAGATTTTCAATACCTCATTGGTAGAAATCACCCGATTTCGACTCGAAAAATTGATTCAACCAAGCTCTCAATTCTGCATCAGTATTGAATGAAACTCCACACATAGCATTTGAAAGAGATCGAAAGAGGTGGAAATCTATTGGTGCCAAATCAGGAGAGTACGTCAGATGTGACAGTACTTCCCAGCCATGCATTTGAATGGCTTCCTTGGTCATATTGGCGATATGAGGGCGGACATTGTCATGCAGCAGAACTCCATGCTGCTGATTAAGTCTTTTCTCTTGAATAGCCATGTTGTGTCGTTCCATCTGTTGAACATAGAGTTCTGTGTTGACCATTTGGTTCCGTTCAAGCAATTAGTAATGGATAATCCCTTCCCAGTCCCACCATATGCACAACATCGTTTTATGCGGATGAAGATCTTGAGGGTGAGTTATCTCGCCTGTCCATGGGTCTAAGCCACCAGAAAATACACAAAGCCTATACATTAGTATATGTATTTAACAATATTTATTGTATTAGAGTTGCCTTTACTGCATAAGAATATATGTGTGTGTGTGTGTGTGTGTGTGTGTGTGTGTGTGTGTGTGTGTGTGTGTGTGTGTGTGTGTGTGTGTGTGTGTAAGAAAAGAGATGACACAGGAGAAACAAATGGTTATGTTATGAATTTCATTAGCTAACAGCTGTTTCTGCTATAAGACACAGTGGACTTGTAGATGAGTGTCTGAATAGCTTCATCGAAGCCTTGAATATGAAGTGCAATTTATTTGGGAAAGCAATTAAATTTTTGCAATATAGAGGAAAGATATTACCAGTGAGAAAGTCATTACTGATGTATATAAAAAAATGTGTATGTTCAAAAGGCAATTAGATTTACTAATAGAAAAAGTTTTTAAAAAATAGAAAAAATATATGTATATATACACATGTGCACGCACTCAAAAAAACATGCAGACACACAGCAAAGATACACACACAGGCACACATATATGCGTGTATATATTTATGTATGTATAAATATGTCTACATACACATACACATGCACACATATGAAATACATATCCACAGACATACATATACGCACTACATACACACACAGACAAAAAGAAACAAGAAAATAGAGACAGAGACTGACCCACACATGCACAGATTTAATCATACATATATATATATGTGTATGATTATATATATATATATATATATATATATATATATATATATATATATATATATCAGTTGTGGTGTGCAAGAGAGACGATTGCGTTGGTATGGTCATGTGGCGAGAATGGACGAGGATAGCTGTGTGAAAAAGTGCTACACCCTAGCAGTTGAGGGAACCTGTGGAAGAGGTAGGCCCAGGAAGACCTGGGATGAGGTGGTGAGGCAAGACCTTTGAACATTGGGCCTCACCAAGGCGATGACTTCTGACCGAGACCTTTGGAAATATGCTGTGCGTGAGAAGACCCGGCAAGCCAAGTGAGACCTAAATCCAAGGCCTCTACCAGGGGTGTAGCCAGCCCACTTATGCATACCTTTCCTTCATTGGACACTAAACTCCACTTGCGAAGACCTGTTGAGGCAAGTGAAATCGAAATCGAACTAAATTCGACGACTGGCACCCATGTCAACGTTGTCTCCTTCATTGGACACGAAACTCAGCTTGCGAAGACCTGTTGGGGCAAGCGAAAGCAAAATCGTGATGGCACCTGTGCCCAGCGTCGCCTTTCTGGCACTTGTGCCCGTGGCATGTGTAAGGACTTTCAAGCGAGAATGTTACCAGTGCCCCTACACTAGCTCTTGTGCGGGTGGCATGTAAAAGCACCCACTACACTCTTGGAGTCGTTGGCGTTAGGAAGGGCATCCAGCAGTAGAAACTCTGCCAAATCAGATTGGAGCCTGGTGTAGCCATCTGGTTTCACCAGTCCTCAGTCAAATCGTTCAACCCATGCTAGCATGGAAAGCGGACGTTAAACGATGATGATGATGATATATATATACATATACATACATATATATATGTATATGTATATACATATGCATATATATTATATATTCATATATATATATATATATATATAAATGACTGCAAAGCAATTTTCTTAGCCTCACAACAACAATGAATACAATGACTCTCCAAGAATGTCTTGTATCCTTCAAATTCAATACATATCTATATCTATATCTATATATATATATATATATATATATATATATATATATATATATATATATAGACATATAGATATAGATATAAAAGATTCTGTTCATTTGTGTGTTTGTCTCTCCAACAAAGTGAAAGTAAATGGTTCAAGGGAGGCTATTCTGGAAGCTATTATGCTTTTCTTTATATTTCCTATTATGCTATTGTCTAATTTGTCTCAACAAAAATTATGCAATGGTACAACACTAATTGTGCACAAACCTATGAGGAACTGCATTGAGGTGAATATTCTCACTGGTTGTGGTAAATGTGACACTGTCTTTATTCTTAGCATACCAGTTATGCCATCTAATGCCCCATTCCAATTTAAGCAGTTACAGTTTCCTATCTGTGTTTCCTTTGCCATGAGCATTAATAAAAGGCAGGGCCAAACACTTAAAGTTGCTGGATTGCAACTTGGACAGCCATGCTTTTTACATGGCCAACTTTATGTAGGAGCATCATGTGTGGGATCAAAAGCAAATCTTTCTGCTTATGCACCCTGTAATAAAACAAAAAACATTATTTATAAAGAAATATTCACTCTTAATGCAACATGAATACTTCAATAACTTAATTTACCATTAATATCATTACATTCAAGATCGAGTAATTACCTATTTAAATAAACTGTATTATATAGTTGCCATTACTATATTGATAAATAAAATAATGCATACAACTCACTTATTATGGTCATATAATAAACAAACACAAGTTCATGTATGAAATTGATCTTTTTTCTACTTCAATTATTACATATTTTTCTGTTATAAAAAATACACACATACAGGAGGAGTAAATTATATATATAATAATACTTTGAATGTGACTCCCGAGAAACAGTAAAAGTAATTACCTGACCAACGACGGGTATTACTGCTAGTATATAAATATATATATATATATATATACATATGCAGGAATCTCCAGTCAAAGACAATGTATGAGTGTTCAGTTTTTGCTAAATGACCTGCACAAATGATTTCTTTCTAGTGATCAAATGTATGTGCTGTACATTAGCTCACTACCTCCATCAAATCGACATTGCCTATACAGGTGCACAAGTGTGTCACATGTCAGATATCAAAATGATTGCAGAGCGACATGAAAGGAAGTGATTTGCTCAAGAACATTAAGTGGCATCTGGTCCGGGAATCGAACCCACAATCTAGAAATCTTGAGAGCAGCACCCTAACCACTAGGCAATGCATCTTCACACACACACACACACACATCTATATATATATATATATATATATATATATATATAGAGTTATTAATATTTCTAAGTCTCTCTAAAGGAGACTAAGGCAGCGGTACTGGAAATTAATAGTTATCGCCAAGCCAACATGGCAGTCCCAAAATTAGGACGAAAGCTGCCGTGAATTAGCTCCAAGAAGCCATCGCCTCTAGCTAGCTATGTGACACACGAACCTGTGTCCTTTATAACCTTCGAACAGGGGAGGTCAGCAGCGTCCCCCTGCCGGTTTGGCATCTGCAGACTAGACTAGTTTCAGGGTGTTGCCCCTTGTCAATGCAGAGTAGCCAAGCCTTAGCCAGGCGGCGCTGCTGACTATCTGCTCGAAGGTTATTTATCTAATTTCAGTGGAATCTATCCACTGGTTTTCAGAAATAGAGTTATTAATATTTCTAAGTCTCTCTAAAGGAGACTAAGGCAGCGGTACTGGAAATTAATAGTTATCGCCAAGCCAACATGGCAGTCCCAAAATTAGGACGAAAGCTGCCGTGAATTAGCTCCAAGAAGCCATCGCCTCTAGCTAGCTATGTGACACACGAACCTGTGTCCTTTATAACCTTCGAACAGGGGAGGTCAGCAGCGTCCCCCTGCCGGTTTGGCATCTGCAGACTAGACTAGTTTCAGGGTGTTGCCCCTTGTCAATGCAGAGTAGCCAAGCCTTAGCCAGGCGGCGCTGCTGACTATCTGCTCGAAGGTTATTTATCTAATTTCAGTGGAATCTATCCACTGGTTTTCAGAAATAGAGTTATTAATATTTCTAAGTCTCTCTAAAGGAGACTAAGGCAGCGGTACTGGAAATTAATAGTTATCGCCAAGCCAACATGGCAGTCCCAAAATTAGGACGAAAGCTGCCGTGAATTAGCTCCAAGAAGCCATCGCCTCTAGCTAGCTATGTGACACACGAACCTGTGTCCTTTATAACCTTCGAACAGGGGAGGTCAGCAGCGTCCCCCTGCCGGTTTGGCATCTGCAGACTAGACTAGTTTCAGGGTGTTGCCCCTTGTCAATGCAGAGTAGCCAAGCCTTAGCCAGGCGGCGCTGCTGACTATCTGCTCGAAGGTTATTTATCTAATTTCAGTGGAATCTATCCACTGGTTTTCAGAAATAGAGTTATTAATATTTCTAAGTCTCTCTAAAGGAGACTAAGGCAGCGGTACTGGAAATTAATAGTTATCGCCAAGCCAACATGGCAGTCCCAAAATTAGGACGAAAGCTGCCGTGAATTAGCTCCAAGAAGCCATCGCCTCTAGCTAGCTATGTGACACACGAACCTGTGTGTCACATAGCTGTGTGTCACATAGCTAGCTAGAGGCGATGGCTTCTTGGAGCTAATTCACGGCAGCTTTCGTCCTAATTTTGGGACTGCCATGTTGGCTTGGCGATAACTATTAATTTCCAGTACCGCTGCCTTAGTCTCCTTTAGAGAGACTTAGAAATATTAATAACTCTATTTCTGAAAACCAGTGGATAGATTCCACTGAAATTAGATAAATAACCTTCGAGCAGATAGTCAGCAGCGCCGCCTGGCTAAGGCTTGGCTACTCTGCATTGACAAGGGGCAACACCCTGAAACTAGTCTAGTCTGCAGATGCCAAACCGGCAGGGGGACGCTGCTGACCTCCCCTGTTCGAAGGTTATAAAGGACACAGGTTCGTGTGTCACATAGCTAGCTAGAGGCGATGGCTTCTTGGAGCTAATTCACGGCAGCTTTCGTCCTAATTTTGGGACTGCCATGTTGGCTTGGCGATAACTATTAATTTCCAGTACCGCTGCCTTAGTCTCCTTTAGAGAGACTTAGAAATATTAATAACTCTATTTCTGAAAACCAGTGGATAGATTCCACTGAAATTAGATAAATAACCTTCGAGCAGATAGTCAGCAGCGCCGCCTGGCTAAGGCTTGGCTACTCTGCATTGACAAGGGGCAACACCCTGAAACTAGTCTAGTCTGCAGATGCCAAACCGGCAGGGGGACGCTGCTGACCTCCCCTGTTCGAAGGTTATAAAGGACACAGGTTCGTGTGTCACATAGCTAGCTAGAGGCGATGGCTTCTTGGAGCTAATTCACGGCAGCTTTCGTCCTAATTTTGGGACTGCCATGTTGGCTTGGCGATAACTATTAATTTCCAGTACCGCTGCCTTAGTCTCCTTTAGAGAGACTTAGAAATATTAATAACTCTATTTCTGAAAACCAGTGGATAGATTCCACTGAAATTAGATAAATAACCTTCGAGCAGATAGTCAGCAGCGCCGCCTGGCTAAGGCTTGGCTACTCTGCATTGACAAGGGGCAACACCCTGAAACTAGTCTAGTCTGCAGATGCCAAACCGGCAGGGGGACGCTGCTGACCTCCCCTGTTCGAAGGTTATAAAGGACACAGGTTCGTGTGTCACATAGCTAGCTAGAGGCGATGGCTTCTTGGAGCTAATTCACGGCAGCTTTCGTCCTAATTTTGGGACTGCCATGTTGGCTTGGCGATAACTATTAATTTCCAGTACCGCTGCCTTAGTCTCCTTTAGAGAGACTTAGAAATATTAATAACTCTATTTCTGAAAACCAGTGGATAGATTCCACTGAAATTAGATAAATAACCTTCGAGCAGATAGTCAGCAGCGCCGCCTGGCTAAGGCTTGGCTACTCTGCATTGACAAGGGGCAACACCCTGAAACTAGTCTAGTCTGCAGATGCCAAACCGGCAGGGGGACGCTGCTGACCTCCCCTGTTCGAAGGTTATAAAGGACACAGGTTCGTGTGTCACATAGCTAGCTAGAGGCGATGGCTTCTTGGAGCTAATTCACGGCAGCTTTCGTCCTAATTTTGGGACTGCCATGTTGGCTTGGCGATAACTATTATATATATATATATATATATATAAAGAGAGAGAGAGGGGTAGGTAGGTAGGCAGGCAAACAGGCAGATATGCAGACAGACAGGCAGATATATGCAGACAAACAGGCAGGTAAGTAGGTAGTATGTTGGTAGGTAGGTAGGTAGATAGGTAGGTAGGTAGGTAGGTAAGAAGGTAAGTAGGTAGGTAGGTAGGTAGGTAGGTAGGTAGGTAGGTAGGTAGGAAGGTAGGTGTAGAGAGAGAAAGAAAACATGCAAGTAAGAAATAACCAAATTTTATTATCTTTCCTTTATACCAACATGCTCAATACACATTGCAACAGCAACACAGCAATGAAGAAACAACTTTCATAGCCAAATACCAACTACTTCTGAACCATTGTAGAAGAGAAAGGACAACTAATAAAATTCTTTCTGCTACACCTGATGCTGCTGCTGCTACAACTACAGTTTTGACTACTTTTGTTACTACTACTGTTACAGCTACTACCCCCATCACTCTTATTACTTTTAATGACAATTAACACAAGTCAGCACAAATTCTCTTGACTCTAATTAACAACACATTTTCTTTTATATTTTTCTGGGTGTTGGTTACCTGACAGTTGTAGTTATCTGAGAACTGAACAAGAGGGAATTCACTAATTTATTTCTTTTGCTTCACATCATTGGCTGGATTAAATGCAATCCTTTGATTGCAAAGTATTCTAGTATGATAGTTTTCTTTTTATCCTGGCTATTCCATACTTCAGTGTTGTATTTGAGCAAATAGATATTACAGCTGATCAAGATACAATATTGTACTACATATTAGATGGAAAATCAATGGTTTATGCTACACTGTCAATATTGTGCTTTATTTTTGAAGAAAATTCTATATTTTTGTAATTGTTGTTTAGTCCCAGAACATTTATGATAAAGTAGATTCCTATGATTTAAAATCATCCCAAACATAACCATGCATCTTTTATTCAAACATTGTATATCTAATACTATGTTATCTAATGTAGTCTAGATTCTCAGCTTAAAATAGTAGGAGATGATTTAAGGAAAGGTAATATTCATCCCCATTTAAACATGGATGTTCTGTTAGAACAAACTATACTGCAGTAGATACCATGAGAGAAACCGTCATATCAACTTTTGGTGCAAAATGCACACCAGTGGGGAGATAAATCCCTGCCATCCAGCTCCAAGACCACCAGATCATGTGATTTCAACCTTCCTTGGTCTTATTAATGAGAGATGCACAACCACTAGAGATAGTAGCAACTCATCTCCCCACCAGCAATACATACAGAAATAGTGCCAGAACAGGTACTGATGTCATGATTAGCCAGTGAGTTTGTTAAAAAAATATATATTAGATCCATGTTTAAGTGGGAATAAATATTACTTCTCAGTATTAATAGTCACTAATATATATGATTTAAGGAAAATTTAGCTGTTATTTCTGGCTGATTGAATAACCTGGTAGAGATTGGCTCACTGTTGATGTGATTAAGAAGTTACATATGTTTTGCTTTAATGGCAGTATTAAAATTAGAACTAATGACCATATGGGTCAGTAACTCATTGCTTGAACCTTGCAGCCATTGTACTATACAGCCATCAACTCTTACCTATGTAAATCTTATTTGAATACATCCAATACAGTTCTTGTTTCAGACTCATTCACTCTCTTCCAAACACACACACATACACACACACACCTTCCAAGCCACCTACACACTTTTTCTTTCAATCATCAATACACAATTTCTCTTCCATACTTCATTGACCTATTTATCACTCATTCATACTCATTCACAAGCACATAGTCTCTCTTTTACTCTCTCACCTCTCTTTTTCTTCCTTTTCTGTCTTTGTCTGTCTCTCTTTTCTATCTATCAATCAATCAATCAATCAATCAATCAGTCAATCTATCTATCTATCTATCTATCTATTTATCTCTAATTTTTAATACTCTTATTGCTTATTCTTCTTCTCCCTTCATCATTCTCTCTCTCTCATACACACACACACACACACACACATTCACACACACATTCATACACACACAGCACCAAATCTCCAAAACAGATTATTCAGTATCATAAAAAGTTATCAGTTTTGGCACTGGTTAGATGTATTGGCCACACTCCTCACACATCCATTACAAGGTTTGATGCCAATAACAATTTATAACAAACATGTTAATAAATAATCTAGACTGTATTGTGACAAGCAACGAGATTTCAATTAGTCTTCTAACAAATATAATATTATCTATTATAGACTGGAATCTAGCCATCTGGGATCTCATTTTATTCTCCCTTCTACCAACATTTCACCATTTATTAATTCTTTTCCTTTCTTTCTTCAGAAATGTGAAAATGCAGTAGTCAAAGGGATAAAATACTGAACAACCCAACCATGATGAAGGGAAACAGAAGACTCCCAAGAATCTAATGGTAGTCTTAGTGATGTCTGTCTTTACAGCATAGGCATGTTAGGTAGATGTCCAGCAAATGAACACTTTCTGATTTTGTTAAAAGAAAATTAGTTAGATTCTGGATTTAATGTAGAGTATGGATCAATTGGTTTTGTATTATTGATGTGATCAAACAGACCACAAAGGGAGACTGGTGTTGGTCTATGTCAACAAGTCTTGTACTACTTCTTCTTCTTCTTCTTCTTCTTCTTCTTCTTCTTCTTCTTCTTCTTCTTCTTCTTCTTCTTCTTCTTCTTCTTCTTCTTCTTCTTCTACATGCACACACACATATATATCATATCATATCATATATATATCATCATCATCATCATTTAATGGCCGTTGACTATGCTGGCATGGGTTGGACGGTTTGACCAGGGCTGGTAAGCTGTGGGCTACACCAGACTCCAGTCTAATTTGGCATGGTTTCTATGGCTGGATGCCCCTCCTAACACTGAGAGTGTAATGGATACTTTTGTGTGCACAGGTACCAGTTGTGTGACACCAGTATCTGCCATGACTATGATTTTACTTGGTTTCATGGATCTTCTTCTCATGCACAACATCTGTCATTGCCTCTGTGAGGCCCAATGCTTGAAAAGTGCTTTTTATGTGCCAGTGGCATGAGTGCTAGTTACATGACACTGGCATCTGGCACATTGCCGCTGTTAGTCTGTTTGGTCTGGCTAAGTCAAAATGTTTTTTTTATATTCTTCCTTCCCGGAGTGTCTAAATGTAGTTACAATAATACGTCCTTCTACCGAAATGAAATTTCAGTAAATTTTCTGTATCTTTGTGCAGCTGAAGATTGCTCTGCATTTTACATTTAATGTAATGCTCACATTGCTTAAATAAATGGAGTCGCATGAAACGATCATACTGCATTAACCTGGAATATCTTTGTTGCTTATTTTGATTTTTAATCACCTTAATTTGGAATTGTTTGGATAATACCATACTTAATTCTGGTACCTAAACTTAAGTACCATATTCACCTTGAATCTATATATGTGTGTGTGTGTGTGTGTGTGTGTGTGTGTGTGTATGTTTGTTTGTCTGTGTTTGTCCCCTCAGCATCACTTGACAACCGATGCTGGTGTGCTTACGTCCCCATAACTTAGCGGTTCGGCATAAGAGACCGATAGAATAAGTACTAGGCTTACAAAGAATAAGTCCTGGGGTTGATTTGCTCGACTAAAGGTGGTGCTCTAGTATGGCCACATTCATATGACTGAAACAAGTAAGAGTAAAAGAGTATCCAAAATATAATAATATATACAAACATACACGCTAATACATATATAGAAAGAGATATATTCATGTATACATATGCACACACACACATATGCTCCCATATGCATATAGGCACAAGCAAGATTGTGTGGTTAAAAAGTTCACTTCTCATCCACTTGGCCAAATAAAGCCTTGTCAATGGTGCTGAGAGCATATACATGCATACATACATACTTATGTGTGTGTGTGTGTGTGTGTGTGAGTGTGAAGAAATTTCAAGTGTGGGAGCAAGGTCTGGAATCAAGGTGCCTTAGAGTTAACCTAGTGTTGTATCCTCTGTCTCCAAATGCCATGGTGCCACCATGATATTGTGATAGATGGTTTAGATACACTGTACCAGTGTTGTAACAGCAAACGAGTTAACAATGCAGCCGTAATAACAACATAACAATCCAACAGTCTCCTCATGAACCAACAATCAATATTTCAAATGAACTAGCCATCACAACACCTTGCAAAAACCAGTACAAGCTATGGACACATAAGAGGAGCAGCAATATCAGAGGAAGATTAACTGGGAAATTAGTGTTTGTGTGTGGAAGGTACACAGGTAAACACTGAAAATGTACAGAAAATAAATTCCATCAACTGCCAGTAGGGTTAGCTAGAGGTAGTTGATAGCTTCCATTATCTAGGTGACCAAGTCAGTAGTAGAGGTGGATGCCCTAAGAGCATAACTGAGAGCTCTTACCCCTATTAGCAACAAAGGATCTCTCCCTCAGAGTGAAAGGCAGACTGTATGATGCCTGTGTGTGAACAGCTATGCTACAGGGCAGTGAAACATGGGCTGTGACCACCGAGGACATGTGTAGGCTTGAAAGAAATGAAGCCAATATCCTTCGCTGGATGTACAATGTCAGTGTGCATGCATGACAGAGTGTAAACATCTTGAGAGAAAAGTTGGGCATAAGAGACATTAGGTGTGGCATGCAAGAGAGATAACTGCGCTGGAATGGTCATGTGATGTGTATGAACGAGGACAGCTGTGTAAAAAGTACCAGTCTCTAACTATGGAAGGAATCTGTGGAAAATAGAGACCCAGAAAGGTATGGTACAAGGTGGTGAAACATGATCTTTGAGCAGGGGCACATAAAAAAACACCATTCAAGCATTGAACCTCACAGAGACAATGTAGCCAATACCAGTGTCATGTAACTAGCACCAGTGCCAGTGACATAGAAATGCACCCAATACACTCTCGAAGGAGTGGTTAGCATTAGGAAGGGCATCCAGCCGTAGAAACCATGTCAAATTAGACTGGAGTCTGGTGCAGTCCTGATCAAACCGTCCAACCTATGCCAGCAAGGACAATGAATGTTAAATTATGATGATGATGATGTTATATACATTTATGTATGCATATGAGTGGATTTGGCAGATAGAAACTGAAAGAAGCCCATCATGTGTGTGTGTATGTTTGTCTACAACCACCAACTGACAACCAGGGCTGGTGTGTTTACATCCCCATAATTTAGCAGTTTGGCAAAAGAGACCGATAGAATAAGTACCAGGCTTAACAATAAAACTAAGCACTGGGGTTGATTCATTCAACTAAAAACTTTTCAAGGTGGTGCCATAGCATGAGATCCTAAATCATATTTCATCTATGCCTTTGTATTCAAGATATCAACATGATTCATCTTCCCTATACCCATCCCTCCATCACTCTCCTAAATACAGCACTATCTCAGCTGTTGTAATTATAATTATATGAGAGCGGAGATGCACATATTTCATCCTCCACATTTTTGTGTTACCAGTTTCCCCTCCACTTGGAGTCACTTCCTTATGTCACTCACTTAACACCCTAAAACACAACAAAAATCAACTTTCTTTACAAACAGTCTCATGACCAGAATCTGACACATCTAAATTAGACACATCTGCATACAGTGTTATTTCCATGTTTGACTAAACTCTAAGCAATAATACAACTCCACCTCAAACCAAACAAAATCTTCCAACAATATCTTCCTATCAACGTACACCCTAGAAACATACTTCCCCACTGTCTTCTTCTATTCCCTTATACATTCACTTGCCAGACATGTGTACATCAAGCCTAATTATCATTTCACACAGTACCACCCAACCAAGGAAAACAACTGGCCAAAGAGAACCTAGATGTAGTACATTTCAATAAAGACTAGCAGGCCAAAACTTCAAAGTCACAGTCAACTCACTTCTTGTAAAAGTTTAATAAACATGTACTCTGCTAATAAATATGAAGTAATTCTTCATTTTAATGTTAAATTATATATAACTGAACATAAAAATAAACATGTATACATACATACATATACTATTACTATTATTATTATCATCATCATCATCATTAGTCTGGTTTGATTTTATTTTTATGGCTGGCATTAGGATAGGCATCCATCTGTAGAAACCAAACCAAATCGGACTGGAACCTGGTGCAGCTCTCCTGCTTGTCAGCTCTGGTCAAACCATCCAAACCATGCCAGCATGGAAAACAGACATTAAAGGATAGTGAGGATAATGATGATCTGGTTGAGCTTAAAGGATTGGCTGATTTGTTCATGAGACCCATCATGATCCTGCATAGTATCTGAGATCAGGAGAAACATCCCATGTCTGCACAAAGATGGTCAAAATAATTTTTTACTGAATGCATATCCAAGTCAGGTGTCCATAAGATTGTGTCAGTAATGAGTTTTGGCATAGACTTCCAGCAATGTCACTCAAAGCACATGCATCTCTCTCGAATGATATCAATGAATGCAAGAATTTTATTATACAGTTTGTATTATATGTATGGAAGATCCTGGAGGGGTGGGCACCAAACTTTGGCATCAAAAGCTATACCAGCTGCCAAACTGGACATCACTGCACTGTTCCAAAAGTCCCAGCTACCTTGTACTGCAAAAGCTTGGGACTCAAGGGCCCACAGCAACTTAAAGTCTTACCAAAACATCTGAGGGATCTTCGTGGAATAAGAGTTGATGTTTTCAAGAAACAGCTTGACCTCCTGCTGTCCAAGGTTCCAGATGACCCTACACCATGGCAAGAAACTCAAAAGAGAGCAGCAGCATTGACCTCCCTCCTTCACCAAAAGCCAATCACATGACATTGGCTATTGTAAAGATGATTATACCAGCTGTGCTCCAGCATGGCTACAACCTTTGTACTGAAGTATATAAAAGAATAAAATGTTTGGTAAGTGTCCAAGCAGTAAACCATGTAATACCACTGATTCCACAGTGACACTATCATCTGATAGTGATGACTTCTATATGACACTGAGGCCAACAAAAACTGCCTAAGCTGTTGCAATGAATTTTTACATACTTTTATGCTGATGCAATGTTGCTTCCCAAATACATATATAAAGTTTTAGACAGTGCCATAAATCACTACTGCAGTGATATCTGGGGATTATGAAGAATGTATTGGGGTTAAGTATATCCTCAAATATTCAACTGACTTCGACAAAAAAAAAAAGACTTTAAAGCCATATACAACTTTTAAAAACAGATATCTGGTCTTCCCTAATAAATTTCCGCTTCTCTCCTTTCTAAAGATGGCCTCAACTTGATTAATAATACTGAAGGTATTTTATAGGATGGACAGGATAATTCACAAGTCTTTTTTACAACGCATTTACAATGGATGAAATTGTCAGAGACATTCCACAGAGCCATGGTATTAAGGAAAAGAATAGTAATACCTTCATAGAGAAAGTAATAATTGCCATTAAACAGATCAACTCAGAAAAGACTTCAAGAATTGATAGCACAAGCTGAGTTTATTGAGCATGATAGAAATAAAATGGCTGATCACACAATCACAATGATTGTCAATGGGTGGAATGGTTTACTATTTGTACAAGACTGAAAAAATGCAATACTAATTTCATCGCAGAGAGGAAGGGGTTTCAAACCAATCTATAGTAACTTTTGTTGTATTTCCTTACTTGTAACTCTTGGTAAGATATTCATTGAACTCTTATTGACCTATTTGGAGACCTATCTTCTATCATTGTCCTCGAGTCTTAATGTGAATTCAGATTTGGTAGAGAAACTACAGATAGGATTTTTAGTGTCAAACAATTGTAAGATAAGCACATAGAGCAAGGACCAGCCTTTTGTCAGTTCTAGTTGCTAAACAGCAGATTCAGACACAGTGAATAGAAATGCATTCCATTATTTTAAAAAATACAAGAAAACTGTTTACATTTTGTTTTGCATTTGGTGTACAAGTCAATGTGTATATTTTAGATTTAGAACAGATACATCATGTTCCTCTGTATCAGGAGGAAGTGACTTAAAAGGTTGGTGATAAGAAGGGCATTTAGTTATTCAACACCGCTTCAGAAATCTACTTAACCCATATCAAGGTAGAAAAAAATAACATAAAATAATATTGGTGCAAGCCTTATAGCAATGTGATTAATCATTTTTGACATTTAATTCCTAATTAAATTACAAAAAAATTTAATCTTTCAAAAAATAAAATGTATCAACTGTTTATGAGACAGACTTGATATTAGTGTGGTTATGTATAAACCAGCAGATGGGGAAGATCTTTATCTCAACACTATTTGCTTTTACTATTAACATAGATTTATACAAATTTTTGATATTTTTCTGTTCTAATTACTATAGTTTCAAAGCATTTTAGTTCAATGTTGACACTGGTATTTTCATCATTTGGTTTAAACTTGGATTTTACATTTTCCATGGCATTCACATAGTCTTTTAAAAATGAAATTTTTTTTCATTTTCAGCATGGTCATGCTGAGCTAGCTTCATCACACTTAGCCATTATTTCTTTGTCTTTGAAGTTCTGTGATTCATTAAATAATCTTTCAATTTTTTGCACTCTGAACTTAATAATACATGCTATTGTATTATTGTTGTAGCAGGAGAAATAGTATCATTTTGCAACAATTCTGCATTATGGAGAAACAATGTAAAAGTAACTTCATTTTATCTCTTTGAATTTTTTTTCTTTTTTTTAAATGCAGATATAATTCAGTGGTGACAAAATTCTTTTTATTCCTTGGATTTAACAGTAATAACTGGATTAATGTTTTGTTATTAAGTAAATTCTTCAGAACACAAATTATCAAGAACTCTATTTCAATATGGCAAAGAGTGTCCTTAAATTGTATTCCAGTCAGTATCTGATATTTTCTATGTTGCCAACAGGTGAGAGTCGATGGCTTTAGAAAATCTGCCTCAAGAACAAATTCTCTCTGACCCATGTAAACATGGAAAAATAGACATTAAAATGATGCTGAATGAACCAATCAGAGTCTTAGGAAAGCAATTTTTTTTTCTAAAACCTTTCTATAATGATAAAAGGATTATTTATTATGCTGGTGAGTTGTAAGTAGAATCAAAAAAAATTTTTTTGCTTTTCCATATTCACATTTAATAAAATCTTATAACTGTTCAATTTTAAGAGAGATTTATGAAAGATTTTTATATTTTTCTAACTTATTCAGTGACCTTCCCACAGTTTTCTCAAATCTCTGGGAGAGATTTATTTTCATTGTTACCCTCAGAAATTAAATAGTTATTTGATAAATCAAGGTTTTCATTTTTATGAGTCAAGGCTTCAGACTCTTTATCAGATTCTTCAACCATAGCACCATAACATTCCAGTGTTTTTTTTTATACAGTTCATCACAAACAGCTAAACAATTGTGTGAGAAGTACACAGCTGATGAAAGGGTTTAATATCTTCCCCCAAAACTTTACTCTATCTGCAGTTCTAATTTAAACCGATTTAATCTTTTAGAACTAATTTAATCTTTTAGGGTATACAAGATGCATTCCAGAAGTTTGCAGACTTTTTCAGGAGAGAAATTCATTAATTTCAAAGAAGTACAAATCTCTGTCAAAATAGGATCCTCCGACTTCAATGCACTTGTAGAGCTCCAGCCACTTCAGAAAGGTCCCATAGAAGTCCTTCAATGTGAAGGTGTCCAGGACCCTTGCCACAGCCTCCATCTTCAAAATGACTGCACCTGAGGTTCTCTTGGAGAAAGACCAAAAGTCACAGGGAGTAAAGTCTGGACTGTAGAGAGGATGAGGGATGGTTTTGATGCCCATTTTTATCAAGTAGTTGGTTACAAGGATGCTCATACTCAGTACTCTAGTGATAAATTTTGCACCAATTTTGCACATGCTTAAATCTTCATAAGTGATTTTGTGTACAGTTGCCACACCAACTTCAAACTGTATTTGTATTGTCTTTATATACACATGAGTTTTCATCCACAAAACTATGAATTTTCTCAACTAGCTCTGATGTTCTGACATCTTTCTCCCTTCCACACCTCTCATTACCTATCACCTCCTCTCTACCAAACTTGCACCTCTTGTGCCAGTGAAAAACATACTCAGCTCATACAAGTTAATCCATAAGTAGTCTGGAGTATTTCAGTGGCAGTTCTGTAGAGCTTTTGCCCAGTTTAACACAAAACTTTATTGCATAGTGAGCTTCCTCCAAACTAGTCAGCTATGACAAGTAGTGTTTAGCAGGGTACGTTCAAAGTAGTACTACAGTTGTCTCCTTCAATCAGAAATAACAAAATTTGGTAGGTTAGCTTGTTGGAGGTATAGTAATGATATACTAAAATTACAATAATCTAGAATAGATTTAACTACCTCTGCAAAACAAAAAGTCTCAAAACCTCTTGAATGCATCTTGTGTTTCAGCAATTTGAGTTATATTAAGTGACCTCCTCAAATTAGTAAGGATGACTCCCAACCTCAGTGAACATTAATATTGGTTTCAAATTTTGGCCCAAGGCCAGCAAGTTCATGGGAGGGGGTAAGTTAATGACGTCAACCCCTGTGTTTGACTGGTACTTATTTTATTGATCCCAGAAGGATGTAAGGCAAAGTTGACCGTGTCAGAATTTGAACTCCGAATGTAAAGATGGACAAAACACCAGTAAGGATTTTGCCCAGTGTGCTAACGATCCTACCAGGTCACTACCTTCCAATGAACATTAATATTAATACAATTTAAGGTAGCATGCTAGCAGAATTGTCAACATGCCTGACAAAATGCTTCATGGCATTTTGTCTGTATTTACATTCTGAGTTCAAATTCTGTCTTTCATCCTTTCAAGGTCAATAAAATAAGTACCAGTTGAACTCTGAGGTAGATGTAATTGAATTACCTGCTCCCCAAAATTACTGACCTTGTACCAAAATTTGAAACCAATATCAATACATCTCCTCTTTCACAATGATATATCTTCATCCCATGCTACAGAAAATCTAACTTCTAAATTAACTTGATTCTTTGAAAAAGAACACAATTTGATTTTCTTTTCAACAACATAGTCACACTATACTCTTAACATTCGAAGCATTCATGAAAGCAGTGTTGCCAGATGGAAATTATAATTTAATGCTAGATTTCTACTTAAAAAAGAAAAAAAAGAAAATGGTTAAAAATGCTAAATAAGAGAAAGTCATGTTAGTTACTTATTTATTTTTAAAAACATCATAGAAATTAAACTTTTGCTAACATATTTGAGTCAGCATCTAGCATAACTTCTAAATCATTGAACACTTTAGCATTGCTACTTTATTTCTAAATTAGATATCTGTCCATTGAACCAATTTTATTTAGTGTTTGCTTCAGGTACACAATAATCTTTGCAACATTTATCATGTCGTTTCAGGTTATATCTTACAGAGAGAACAGCTCCAAGTATTGAAAGTTACATTTTTATTTCTCCGTTTTGTTTTTGATAGCATTCATGCTACAGAATAATCTTTCCAACTCAGCGTTTGAATTAGGTAATATTAAAAGATTAAGAGCAAATGCTACAGCATCTCTGAAGGAATTTCCTCTGGTGGTAACTTTGTCATAAAATATTTCTGTCCGGAATTTTTCAGTATTAACAGTGATGGTCCATTTAAGCAAATGAATATTATCAACTTGCAATTCAACACTTATAAATTTGAATTCATTGATTTCAAAAGAGAAACAAATAGCTTCTTTACGTGTCTCAAAATATTTTCTACAGTAAAAGAAACCATTTCATGAGTTTCAATAATTCAAAGTTCTGTGGTATTCATTGCTTGAATACCAGATCTTAATATTTTTCTTTTGTTGGTTGTTCTCTTCTTGAACATCATTTCTACCATTTTCTCTTAAACCTGTTGCCAAGATTAGTCAGGATTAAAAAAATTTTCACCGTTAAAATTAGGATCAAGAGTATCTATTCTGCTTGCTGATGGTACTAAAATATTTGCAATATTCACAATCATTCTGTTTGCAAACAGAATGATTGTGAGAAGATGTGTGGTTGTGTGGTAAGAAGCTTGTTTCCCAACTACATTGTTCCAGGGTCAGTCCCACTGCATGGTACCTTGGGAGCAAGTGTATTTTGCTATAGCCTCAAGCCAACCAAAGCCTTATGAGCAGATTTTGTAGACTGAAACTGAAAGAAACCCATCATGTGTGTGTATGTGTGTGAGAGAGAGAGAGAGTGTGTGTGTGTGTGTTTGTCCTCCTCTGCCACTTGACAACTGGTATTGGTGTGTTTACATCCCTATAATCTAGCAGTTTGGCAAAAGAGACTGATAGAATGAGTACCAGGCTTAACAAAAAGTAAGTACTGGGGTCAATTCATTCAACTAAAAATTCTTCAAGGTGGTGCCCCAACATAGCCATAGTCTAATGAGTGAAGCAAGTAAAGAATAAAAGATAAAAGATGCTTTAAAATTGGATGTAATACAACAGAACGTATTCTTACAGAACAATATAACAACTAAACAATTAAACCCTTATCTCTTATACTCATTTTTATAGTGAATTCAAACCACTGATTCAAAATTCTATCCACAATAGATTCAATTGGTAACACAGTTGTTTAAACCTTTAACATTCAGATTACTCTGTCAAATGTAATGCTTATTTATTCACATTGCTTTGAATTAATCATGAATTATCCCATAGCTTTCAGATTTGGATGATGTGATTGTTTATTTTTAGCATGACATTGTAGGGTAAATGGCAGAGGTCAGATCTAGCCAGTTTGAACATGAAACAGATAGAATAGTTGGGTTGGATATGGCTAGTTTGAATGCTAAATAGTTAAAACCTGAAACACTTCTTTATCATTAATAGTAATATATGACTGGTTATAAGTTGTTTGTTTTAATGAAGAGTAAGAAAATTCCCGATAAGTTTCTACTACCAAAAGTTTGAAGTTTCCAGTGAGACATTCAGCTTGATAATGCTATATTGATAATTTCGTTAAAAAATGACGCATTCGCACACATCTGCACAGAAATAAAGATGAGGCTATTTTTAATTTCAGATAGTCATGGTTATCTAACGTAACACTGGAATGGTAAGTTCCAATACCATATAGATTTTCAATTTCTAATTTCTTTTTCACTTATTCCTTATTTTGTTTTTTGTTCCTGTAAATTTTTGTTACAACACACTTTAGTAAAAGTATGAAGTCAAGGTAAGTATTCTATTGTTTGCTTACTTGTTTCAGTCATTTGACTGTAGCCATGCTGGAGCACTGCTTTAAAAGGTTTTAGTTGAAGAAATTGACCCCCCAGGACTTAGTCTATGTAAGCCTAGTACTTATTTTATTGCTCTCTTTTGCTGAACTGCTATGTTACAGGGACCCTAAACACATCAGCATCGGTTGTCAAGCGATGGTGGGGGGACAAACACACACACACACATAATGGGCTTCTTTCAGTTTCTGTTCACCAAATCTACTTACAAGACTTTGGTTGGCCTGAGGCTATAGTAGAAGACTTGTCACACAGGTGCCACATAGTGGGACTGAACCCAAGACCATGTAGTTGGGGAGCAAGCTTTTTACCACATTCACAACTTTTTTTATAATTATTGACTGCTGTATCATTATGTTCACCTTAGTGGAAAACAAAATTTTCTAGTTTCTTTCCACATCAGAAATCAGTTCTTCATCAAAGTGTATAGAAAGTACATTCTTTACAATATTTACCCATTTGATACAATATAACCAACTTCATTTTCGAACAGATGCACAAATCTACTAAAAGTATAAAATGAATTCCTAAATTAGTTTCAAGCATCAAGGTACAGGGGTCAATTTATTCAACTAAAAATTCTCCTACTTGCTCACATGGTCCTGAATTCCTTATCAGTTTCATGATTTTCAAAAATTCAAAGTTCTATGGTATTCATTGCTTAAATACCAGAACTTAATATTTTTTCTTTTGTTGGTTGTTCTTTTCTTTTTGGTCATCGTTTCTACCATTTTCTCTTAAACTTGTTGCCAAGATTAGCAAAGATTACAAATTTTCATCATTAGAATTAGGATCAAGAGTATCTATTCTGCTTGCTGATGGTACTAAGACATTTGCGATATTTGTAATCATCCTGCTTGCAACAGAATGATTCAAAAAGTTTATTAAATTCTTGGACATGCATGGCTGTGCAGTTGTTTTTTTGTGTTTTTCTTTTTTTTATTTAGTAGAGGATGTAAAAATTTGCTGTCTTATTGATTTCTCTCCATTCAACTTTTCTTCTTTAGAAAGACTGTGTTAAAAACATTGGATTTTCCATTCCTCACAGGAAGTTCAATATGCCCTTGTTATCAATTTTAGTCCAATATTTATACATAAATATGTATTATATATGCACATACACACACACACTCATTCATACACAGATATACATGCTCTCTCTCTCACACACACACACACATGTTGTTGTTGGCACTCCGTCGCTTATGACATCGAGGGTTCCAGTTGATCCAATCAATGGAACAGCCTGCTCATGAAATCAACGTGCAAGTGGCTGAGCACTCCACAGACACGTGTACCCTTAATGTAGTTCTCGGGGATATTCAGCGTGAAACAGTGTGACAAGGCTGAACCTTTGAAATACAGGCACAACAGAAACAGGAAGTAAGTGTGAGAGAAAGTTGTGGTGGAAAAGTACAGCAGGGTTTGCCACCATCCCCTGCAGGAGTCTCGTGGAGCTTTAGGTGTTTTCACTCAATAAACACTCACAACGCCTGATCTGGGAATCGAAACCGCGATCCTATGACCGCGAGTTCACTGCCCTAACCACTGGGCCATTGCGCCTCCACAACACACACACATAATGCTCAAATATACTCCATATCACAAATCTGAAAAAAAAGTTAGTTTTCCTACTAAACGTTTTGGCTAAATTTAAAAAAATTTAATCAAGCATTGAAAATGCCAAATTAGCTACACAGCATAGAAAAAGTTGAGTCATAACTGAATTCTTTAAATGTCTCTTGAAGGAATGAAGGAATGAATGGATGAATGAATAGAAATCTGGTTAAAACTAACACCAACTTTGTTGGCTAATTTTGTAACATCTGCAATAGAATCTTTTTCCAAAAAGTTCTACTGTTATTTGTTTTTAGCTTTGATTTTACTCATTCCTTTCACATTATTCTACACCATGAATGTCTTTTAAGAGTGTAGCAAAATCATGAAGACAATATCTTAGTTTCACCTCTGTTGCTTGCGTTACTTTGACCAATTAGAATTCATAGGTCACAAACTTGTAGTTGTGTTATATTTAACATGTTGAATAATTAATAAAAGAATTATCTTCAGTAATTTTTATTAATAACACTAAACATTTTTTATATACATAATGTAGAATTTTACAGTTTTTCTTTCAGTATCTGTAGCTACTGTTGTTTTCCTTTCAAACACTGAAGTTCTCAGAAGAGCCATGCTGTACAGCTTGTGGGAGATTGTGGCAGAAAATAGAGTGAGACTTGCAGGTCATGTTTTCTGACTGCCAGAAGAACAAATACCTAATGGGTTCCACCAATGGATGAAGAGAGAGAAACCCAAAAAGATATAACATGCCACCATCAAAGAAGATCTGAAGCAACTTCACTTCACCTGGGAAAATGCCGGTGACAATGCTCAGAACTGGGATTATTGGAGACAGCTTACTACCCAATATACAAGCCAACTATATGGGAGGAACTAAGATTAATATGGAATTTGTAATATAGAGGTTATGTGTGGAAATCAGAAAATAATGAAATTGTCTAAAGATTAGAACTGATATATTTGATATAATTTAGAACATAGTTGCTGGCTACAGCAGGAATAGTATCTTAGACACACAGTTAAGATACAAAAATTATCTTATTAAACATGGGTAAAAAAGACACTGGTACTTATTTTATTGACCCTGAAAGGATAAAAGGCAAAGTTAACCTTGGCAGAATTTGAACTCAGAATATAAAGATGAATGAAATGCCACTAAGCATTTTGCCCGGTGTGTTAATGATTCTACCAGCATGCTATCTTAGCTTGCTGAAATATTCTGAGAATGTTTCCTGAGGCCTTTACGAGTAAAAATTAAACTCTTCTTTTTTTTTTAATCACTAGCTATCATAAACTTTCATTAAAAATGATTGGCTGGAAAAATGGCAGCAGGTATTGTAATAGAGTTTGAGGATATAGCCAAAAACTGACTCTGGTTAGTATTACAAAGTATAGTATTATTATATACCAGCAGCAATTATCTCCAGTCAATATTACCAAACATAGCAATATTATTCACTCACAGTTTTGACTTTCAGCTTAAACATTCCAGGTTCAAATTCAAGGAAGGCTATCTGCTATAAGCTAATGATCTGTAATTTTTTTTTTTCCTTTGCATGTAAAACAGAGAACACATGGTCATGTTGTTTAGGCCAATTGGAAACTCAGTCTGTAGTACCTGTATTTCAAAGGGCCCAGCCTTGCCACACTCTGTGTCTCACTGAGTCTCCCTGAGAACTATGTTAAAGGTACACATGTCTGTGGAGTGCTCAGCCACTTGCACAGTAATTTCATAAGCAGATTGTTCCATTAATCAGATCAACAAAAACCCTCATCATCATAATCAATGGAATGCCAGTTAAGCAACACAAAATACTTTATGCTTGCTTGGGTCATTCACTTCACATTTGATCAACCTCCTTTTCTCACACAGCAGCTACAGTTAACCTGTCTTATTCTCTCTCTCTCTCTTTGGCTAGATGTCAACCTTTTGCTTTAGCTTTAAAAAAATATCCTCTGAAAGCTTAAAAACATGTTAATTTTCTTTTCTTTCACCTTAGGGCTATTACCTGATTACATACTTTACTTTGTGAAAGGATGTGGCTTATTAGTTAGAGTATTTGGCTCACAGTTCAGTTCCTGGCAACATGTTGTGTCTTTGAGCAAAATGCTTTATTTCATGTTGCTCCAGTCCATTCAGCTGGCAAAAATGAGTAGTACTAGTATTTCAAAAAAGGCCAGCTTTGTCACATTCTGTGGCAGGCTGCATCTTTCTGAGAACTACATGTCTGTGGAGTGCTCAGCCACTTGCACGTTAATTTCATAAGCAAGCTGTTCTGTTGATCAGATCAACTGGAGCCCTTGTCACAACAACCAGTTTTTATATCTTACTCTCCAACACAGGTTATTCCATCATCATTATAATCATCATCGTTTAACGTCCGCTTTCCATGCTAGCATGGGTTGGACGATCTGACTGAGGACTGGTGAAACCAGATGGCTACACCAACACAAATTATTTATGAACATTTTTTTCATAATGGCTATGAGGTTAAGAAGCTCAATTTGCAACCACATGGTTCCAGGTTCAATCCTATTGCATAAGCAGCCCCAGGCCAATCAATGTTTTGTGAGCGAATTTGGTTGATGGAGTCTATGTGGAAGTCCATCATATGCATACATATGTGCACGTGCACACACACACACCTATAAATTTCAGGTGTTTTAACACACCCTGTGCTTTGAGGGAGTCATCCACACTGCACTAAACTGTAGTATACCAGCAAACAAGCAAAACACACATACTGAATATGTGCAGTCAATAATATATACATATGTATGTATGTGTGTGTCTTTGTGTTTGTCCTCCCATACCACTTGACAACCAGTGTTGGTTTGTTTATGTTCTTGTAATCTAGTACTTTGGTAAAAGAGGCTGATAGAATATGTACTTGACTTTATAAACTAAGTACTAGTGTTGACATGTTTGACTAGACCCACAAAGCTGATGCTCCAGCATCGCTGAAATCCAATGACTGAAACAAATAAAAAGATAAAATATAAACTAATTGTCACATCAATATACTGTTTATTTTCTCAAACATATCAAAGCATGCGGGCGTGGTAGTGTGGTAAGACTTTTGCTTCCCAACCAAATGGTTTCAGAATCAGTCCCACTGAGTGGCAACTTGGGAAAGTGTCTTTTATTATAGACCTGGGTTGACCAAAGCCTTGTGCGTGGATTGGTTAGACAGAAACTCAAAGAATCCCATTGTATATGTATGTGTGTGTGTGTGTGTGTGTGAGTGTGTGTGCATGCATATTTGTATCTCCTTCTCTTGACATCATGTGATAGTTGTAAATGAGTGTCACTGTCATACAAGTGGTGTTGTTCATTTCCAATATTCTGCAAGGACATGTCTGGCCATGGGGAAATATTACCTTGCTTTGAGACAGGTAAGAGTTGGCAATAGGAAGAACATCTGGTTGTAGAAAACCAGCCTCAAATAAACTGTCCAACCTATGCAATCAAAGAAAAGTGGATATTAAAATGATGATGATGATTATGATTAATGTAATTTTTGCCTTCATAGATCTTGTAAATTAAGATCAATGAAATTTTCCATGTCTGACTTCTGTCCTATCTTAATTTGTATTTTTAAACTAGGTGATGTATAATTGGTATTAGATAGTTTACCAACAAGATCGGTCGGGATCTATTTTTATTGACATTAAGGAAATAAAAGAGAAAATTACGTGCAATTTACTCTTGTTATTATAGAGATAACACTCTTGTAATTCTATATGAGGTGACCACAGATGTTTGATCAGATCTACAATTTGTGATCCAGAAGCATTTGGACAGACATTTGTCTAATGACACACACGTTTTTATTCTCTGACTGAGCAGCACAGCATTTATTTACAAAGTTATGCATAATTGGACAACAAGTAGCTAACAAACTCTTTAATTTCCTACATTGTTCTCAGACATCAACTAAAAGCTGTTGTTCTTGCTATTGACTTAATTCACTGTCAAAGTTTGTACATTGTACATATACATAAATGAGTATATATATATATATATATATATATATATATATATATATATATATATAAAATATTAGTTATAGAATAAAAACGCTGGGTTAACGACTCAACATATCACACCCCATCAATGAACATATATAAGAAGCACAACATAATCCATCAAACACATGGAATAAAAAGATATAAAAATAACATAAGAAAGATAACATAAGAAAATACCTGAGACGCTCTACATCCTAGGTACATGGGTAGAAGTACAAGTATTTCATCCTTCAATGAAGTTGCCGCATACTTCTTTGCCGTGTCTTCGTTTATGAATCTCACCTCCACTTCACCAAATTTCGTCCCTCTGGCAAGATATGATATTTCTTGCCAGATTGGCCTCAGCACCTTCTCCACCTGCGCCGTCAACATGTGTTCTATCTTCCCTTTCTTAATTGAGAATGTTTTGTACATAATAGTTCTGCCTTTCATACTTTTGTTATTTTCAGCAGAGGGGTCACGTTAACGTTGTAACCGTCACGCTTCAACAATGTCAATTTCTACATTTTCCTCTTCTTTTCGGGCAACCTCCGCAAACTTCCTCTTATCGAGTTCCACATCCATTGCGTCAACCGCTGTCAATAATTCTTCCTCAGATGATGAATACTCAGACCCGCTAAAGTCTGAGTAAAAGGTATTCCTTTTACTTTTAGCCATACCAACTCTCAAAGAGAGGACGTAAGACTATACCGCTGCAAATACAACAATCCTTTCTGAACGATATTTCACAAATAACACAAACCTTTACTGGCCAACTCACACTTTGAACATCAAGAAATGCACAAAGGAAAAAAAAATTATTTTTTATATAAGAGCAAATTTATATAGTCAATATGGACCAGCAAATATTAGCAAATGTTCATTATATATTAGGGAATCCCTTGCGATGCTCAGGTCTTTTGGACCAAAAACCTTAAATAAATTCACCGAAGTAATCCCCTTCTGCAACCATAAGTTTTCCTCCACCTTGAAACTGTATAAAAATAAATATAAATATAAAAACGATAGTAACAAGTGTAATAGTTTGTGTTAGGGTGGTTTGAAACCTCGAAGATTGGTTTTGATACTGCAGCCTGTTTGACTATTCTAAAATAGCTCTTTTTTTTTTTTCTTTCCATTATTTGCATAGGCTTGTCCATATTGACTATATAATTTTTTTTTTTTTCCTTTGTGCATGTCTTGACATTTGTGTGTAATTTTTACCTTGCAGAGGAGGTCATCACCAATTTGCACTCCTTGTGTTTGGAATACAGTGGTGTACGTGTTCTTTGACCCATGTTTTTCGTGAACTCTTATAAATGGTAGTTGAAATTGATTTTACCGATTGATACCTACTGGGTGCTGTATTTGTCTTTTGACCCATGTGTTTTGTGAACTTTTGGACATGGTGAGCAGAATTAAATTTTACATGCTTTTACCTGCTGGGTGCCTGTATTCACCTTTGACACACGTTTTTGCGATCTCTTGTATATACCTAACTGATACGGACTTACCTATTGATGTCTACTGGTTTTAAATTATAAAATATACCCGAGGGAAGTATAGAACTTTATATTTTAACTCTAAATAGTGTTAAATCAGTTTAAAGTTTTGTCATTGATTTTTAACCGATGGACTACTTTATTGTACCTCATTTCTTTATCTTATTTTATATCGATCTATATTATATATTTGAATTTTTATTCGTATTTCGGAACTTCTATGAAATGATATATATGTATATTGTGTTATACCTTTAACTCAAATTTATTATTTTAAATTTATTTGTATGTTATCGGTTGAAATAATATATTCGTGTATAAAATTTTATATTATACTAGCAGAAATACCCAGCTTTACCCGGGTTAAAGAGAATAATGAAATCTAAAAATGCTGTCTAGACTACGCAACCCTCAACTGTTAGTAACTACGATACCATATTTCTACATTAATAACTCTCCAATCCATGCCAGCATGGAACATAGACATTAAGTGGAATGCCAGTCTCTCATCTGGGAAGGCCTTGAAATCAATGTTACCAACTGGGGACTATGTGTGTCGCAGTGATAATAAAAAGACTCAAAAGAGGTCTGCAACGAAATAATTTTACTCAACACTTTGCAAGTGAATCAGTGGAGGCAAAGATGCATCTCATTTACTTGACAATTTATGCACCACATTGCAGAAATCACAATGTAAGTATATCTGAAAGGGTAGTCTTACACTGTTGTACCGTTGAATTACAAATAATGCTCATCTGTTATGTTCGGGTTAAAATTTCATCAACATCAAAAATATATGAATTTTCATGGGAGTTATGACCGTTATGCATAGAATATAATTTCCAAATTTCATAAAGATCCATTCAGTACTTTTGACGTAGTTTTGGATAAGAAAACAAATGACTAATGTGTGTGTTTGTGTGCATGTGTATGTGTGTGATGGGTGTATATGTGTATAGATATCTGTATGCATGTATATATATGTACATATTACATGTACATCTATATATATATATACATCTACAGATACGTATACATATACATGTATGCATATAGATCTATATCTATACATATACGTGTACATATACATCTATATGTATACATATACATCTCTCTCTCTCTCTCTCTGAAAGTATCTGTCATTACAGTATCGAAATGTGATTGTTTCAGTTAGTGGAATAGTTTCATTTTTAAAGTGAAAGTATTTGACATGAATGTTTTTGTTTCACTTTTGACACATAATACTTAAATAGTGGAGGAGATATTATGTTGCCGTGGGCTCGAACTCTGCAAGAAGTTAAAAATGTTTTTTGACTAAAACACAACTGGAACCCTAAGTAAGGCATCTGTAAAATTTGAATGAAATTGGTTGCGTAGTTCTCGAGTTTTAGGGATTCACACACACACATTCTCATTTTTATATATATAGATGTTCTATTTCTTGCACCTTACTTCTTATACATTTTTTATTCTTTTATTTTCTTACGTTATTCTTATATCTTTTTATTCCTTATGTTTGATGGATTATGTTGTATCTCTTATATATGTTCATTGAGGGGGTGTGATATGTTGAGTCGTTAACCCTGCGTTTTTATTCTATAACTAATATTTTATTCTTGCCTCAATTGTTCTGAGCACTTCTCCTTGCAGCCCTGTATAAAATCTATTAGTTTCCTAATAAGAAACTGTTAATATTATATATATATATATATATATATATATTCATATATGGATGTACATATGTCTTAGAGTGTGTGTGTGTGTGTTTTCTTCATCATCTCCTGTCATTTGAACTCTGAAGAAGCACCCTGTTTAACATGTTTGATACTCCAACCACTACAGCAATTTCAATGAACACTTTCTGCCACTTTTTCCAAACAATAAGTCTTAATGACACAGACTAGTATCAGTTTCCTTGAATTATTTTATCTAACAAATATGTACGTATGTATGTGTGTATGTATGTACACATACACATGCATGCATATATATATAGCAAATGAAAGACAGATGGAATATACGAGAATTTATTGTTAATCACGACAATTGTTTCGACACATCTAGCATTGATTCCTCTTGGGTGGGACATTCAACAACTGGTTCAGGAACATCCAGTGGTGCAGATGATAGATAAATACAACTCGTTAAAATAAATGTTCTGCGCAAGCGCGTGCGCACACACACACACATATCTATTCAGGCATACATATATACACACACGTCCACATACATATACATACGGCCACATAGGCATACAAACATATATATCCATATGGATAGATAGACAAACAGCTATAGAGAAAAACATACACAGTCATACAGCAAGACAGATTTGTGATGGTGTTTGTGTGTCTATTTGTATCTGTGCGTGTGTGTATACATACGAGCTTGTTAGCATTAAATATGTTAAATCTGCACATTCAAGCAGAACAGCAAATAAGTAAGACAAATATTTAATTCAAAGTTTAGGAGGTTTGGTAACAAAGACAGAGACAGAACTTTGCTGGGTTTTCAAAAGACAAGTGAAATATTTTCATCAACACAGAATAATAAAACCAGGCTTTTCAAAACAGTATTTAAATGTCAATAAGGAAAACTGTGGTATAATTTTAATTATGTCTGTATTTTGCACTGGGTAAAGTGTCACTATACATTTTTATGTGTGTGGAATACTTGTCCAGTGTTAATATTTAGTAAAGCTTATGTTCTGAGCTCAAATTCCACCAATGTCAACTTTGCCTTTCATCCTTTCAAGGTTCGAGGTCAATAAAATAAGTACCAGTTGAACACTGGAGTCAATGTAATCGACTTGTCTTCTCCCCCCAAATTGCTTTGACTTGTGTCAAAATTTGAAATCAGTATTTAGTAAAGCTGAAAGGCAGTGAGCTTGCAGAATCATTTGCATGCTAGGCAAAATGCTTAGTGGCATTTAGTCCATCTTTACATTCTGATTTCAAATTCAAAATAAATGGAAGTGGAGAGACAAGTTACTGAAGAGATTGCAAGAGTGCAATGAAATAATTTAACAAAAAACTATATAAATTAATACAGGACTGAACCAGTGCGTGTGTTTATTACCGGCATAATGCCTCTCCCAAGGTTTAATTATATTTCTTTCAACACACGTATACACATCAAGTATCTTGCACACGAAATACATAGATTGTGATCCTTCTTAAGAACAGAAAGCACTTTCATGCAAACCCAAGGAAATTACAGCCCCATCCTTCACTTTAAACAAACAATAACTTCCATTATGCTAGTAATCAATTCACTATATATCAGCTGTGTCGATTCTGCCCATAAGGGAACAAATAATACGTGGCTGTAGGTCATAACACCTGGGCAACGCCAGGATGCATTACTAGTCTAAATATCTATGAGCATGTCAAGGTATGTAACCGTATGCATGAGAATACACAAAACAAAACATAGAAATCTGCACATACACACATACTCTGTTGTTGTTGTTAATCTAGATTAGAAACGCGCTCTTTCTCTATTGGCAAGAAATCTTGAAATAAAACTGAACAATATATATGTATATATATATATATATATATATGAAGGCAAATACATAGACACGAGAAAAATGCGCGCACACACAAGCAAGGCAAAAACATTTATAGCATGCGGTCCACATATGTTCACACATACATTAATCTTCAAAAGCCCTTATACACAGCTTAAACACATACTTACATATATATATATTTATATATATATATATATATATATATATATATATATATATATATACCTATTTATATAAGGTCTCTCTCACGTTCGTGCACAAGTCAGGTAATAAATCAAAAACATTAAAGTGCGAAAGTGATGGAAAGTTAAGGAAAGAAAAGATTGACTTGTTATTTAGTGGATTTGGCCTGTAAAATAGGCAGGAACTGACCATTGTGAAATATTTGTAATGGGGCCAACTCCATGTTCTGGCACAGTTTCTGCGTTCAACAGTTATATGCAGAGATTTTATAATCGATTTAATATGAATGAAGAGAGATTTCCGCTAATAGTTGGTAGCTGGTATTGTAAATATTATTCTTTGTTGCATTATTAGTTACTAAGACTCACTTCAGTGCCAGAACTTGTTGCAGTAGGAAAGAACCGTAGAGAAGGTGGCTTGGTTTTCTGCTTAAAACTTGTATTGATGGGTAAACAAAAAGCTGATCCAATGTAAGCAATTACATTGTTTCGGATGTGATGATTTATTTTATTCCAGCTATCTGCAGTGAGAGTTTGTTTATGAAAGGATATACTTAATACAATTTCGTAACTTCCATTGTTGTCGTTGGACGAATGAATACAAATAAAGGAGTTTGCTTTATTTGTTTGTTTTCATTAAAGTTATTGCTTTGTTTTATTACAATGTTTTAATTTCTTATTTGCTCAGTAGGAACGGGATCAACCCATAAGTACAGCTTTAAATAGATCTGTTTGTATACTGTATTTAATAGTATTTACAAACAGTAGACTTATTCAATATGTGTTTAGAGAAACGCGCTGTCTAGTCAATAGCTAATTGAACTCCTAGGTGAGGGTCAATAGGTCCACACTTGGTGATCGTGCTGTCTATGTGTGTAAGGTATTTCCAACGTCTTAAAATGGTCAATAAAGCAGCAGCAGATATGACATGCTCCCACACTGAACTGGCGGAGTTTCGGATTAGGTGTACCTACACCAACTGAAAGGCATTTGTAGAAAATTTCATTAAAAACATAAATCTTTTGGTAAGTTTTTAGGAAACAGTCGTGGATGGGGCACAATTATGTCGGTAAGCAACGGAAAATATCTGCTTCGTACAACAGAATTAACGATTCCGAAAAAAAAAAAAAAAGATTTCTTCCACGTTGTACGCCCCTTTTGTAATCTTCGATCTTCTCTGTTTGGCTGCCAGCGTCAATTTCACTTCGAATTGATTTCACACATAGTGTAATGATACACTTTTATAGGCTAATCAATACCATAAAAATCATTTTCCCCATAAATTAATAAATAAAGAGTTATTAGCTATTAAAGTTTGAAAATTTTGGGTTACTTTTTAGCCAGTCGTGAGCCACATATATATTCATGTCTGTTTCCATAGTGACAACCCAAACATGAGAACTCTTTAGTCTGCAAGAAAGCACGTGTTGACTAATATGTTCCAGTCATTGAGACGGTTGTCATGTGTGCTAAAAATAACAGCCAAATAGGCCTTAAATCACGCACCAGATGAGGATGCGCCTTTGTACTTGCAAGAAATGGGTGTTATACCCAAAAGAAAATTATGCAAAACGAAGAAGCATTTTATGAGAACTAGAAAACGTGGTGCGAATATGTATCGGCGATGCTCACGCCATGGAGTTTGTGTCATTGAGGAAAGATACATGGTTTGAAGGTGGCACCCATTCTCTTAGGACTGTAGAGTTTTTCCTTTACTCATGAGCTAAGGAATTGACTTCAGTCTAATTTTGTGTTCAAAACTGGGGATGAGCCATTGCACTGCTGTTGATTATAACAGCTATGTTAGGGAAATATGTTCAGAGGACTTACTCCATTATCCAGTTAAGGTTGGTGATCCTGAGAAGATTGTTGGGATGTTTGTTTTTTTTAAATATTTAATTTGTAATGTGCTGTTTTGTTTTTGGATAAATCTTTTAAGTTTGTGCTATAAGTTTCTTATTTGGAGAAATATTTAATTTGTAATGTGTTGTTTATCGCATTAAATGCATATTGAATATTTAAAACTACATAATGTGCTGTTTACTCGTTTTTTTTTTGTCATTGAAGTGGTTATGAAGTGTGCTAAAAATAACAGTTAAACAGGCCTTAAATCATACACCACCACACTTGAGTGGGGCATAATTGTATGAAGTCCCACTTGTAGAATACAAATTTGCAAACATTTTCTGAAAATTCAGAAAAATAAAGAGTTTTGAGGGTTATATGTTGTGTATAATTCATTTGTTTACGGTTTCATAGAAGAGAAATGCTTTTCTCAGGATGACAAAATGTCCAGTCACACACAAAATGAGAGCTTCGAAATCCCGTTTCCTGACTAGGTGAAAATGATCAAACTTTAAACCTTTTAAAGACATTTTAGTGGAAAAAGTGAAATAACTCCTCGGTTCAGATTGGAAAACTACATTAATGTGCCAAATTAAAAAAATTTCGATAAACATTTCTGAAATGCTGGCAGCCAAACAGAAAAGATCCGTAATCGTTTCTTTTCCTATGATATAATGATGTATTCAGTGCCCATTAACGTTATAGGCCCTTGAGCACATCAATGTCCTAGGCCTTATAGTATTTATTTATTAACAGCAAGCTACAAGAAACAGTACATAGATTAGAATCGAGTCCCTGGATTCATGAACCTTAGGCATCTGTCCAGTGTCCATGCCTTAATTCAGCATTAAATGTGTGGATTTATCTGAAATTCTGCTATTAAACCCACCAACAATATTTAGTTTCATACGTTTGTGTGTGTGTGCATGCATATACACGAACTTTAGATTTGTTAAAATATGTTTGTGACATATTTCAACTTCTGAAGGCAAATTCACTGCAGTTACCATGGAGAAAAAAATTCTCTTTTCTGGTAAAAGATGTAAAAACACCACATCTGCCCAGTGTTGCCCCCAACTGTCAGATTCCCAGATGCAGCATTTTTAGCTTATGCCTAAATACTGCTGAATCCCAACATAGCTGTCTAATAGTGCAACTCGGTCAATGCTATTGATTGTGTTTTAGTTTATAATGGAACTAGAAGGTTCCTGATACCTGTGGAGTATCGCCATCTCTCATTACAATTATTTTTTGTAGTCTTAGGATTCTGGAACACGAAGAGGCTTACAAGCGGATGCAATTTAATTGTTGTTTATTTGGTTCTCATTTCATGGGGTTTGATCCCGGCGACCATCTGTATGTCAGCGCGTCGTAGCTCCGTTCGCGAGAGGTACATTACCTCTGGAGATAATGGGTAAAGTTAGAGCGGGTTAAGAATCCGCTGTGAGCTGCTAGGTTGCAGTGTTGTTCAACGTGAGCGCCAACGCGAGAGAAGAGAACAGGTTGCTCAATACAACTTAAATAGATGTTGCCCACGAGAGCCTCGTTGTGGTCTCGCACATGTCAAACATGGTTGTAGGCAAGATCTCACTCTTGTCACGGACATGGTAATTGCTGCCGGCGAGATATCGTACAAAATGGCACTGGCTTCTTGTGCCATGCTACAAGTTAAAGCCACAACTTTTAATCTGCCCAGAATGCCCTCTTTTCGATATATCCCATTTATAACAGCTGAAGAGCTAGAAATGCTACATTTGGGAATCCAACAGGGATCAACACTGGGAAGATATGGTATTTTGCACCTTTTACTGTAAGGAAGATTTTTTTCTCCATAGTAACTGGAATGAATTTGCCTTTAAAAGTTGAATTATGTTACAAACATATTTTAACTAACCTAAAATTCACTTATACCTAAACACTGCTTGGTGCCGATACTGCTGAATATATATATGTATACACACATACACATATTCAGTCAAAAGAAGAGGATGGACAGTATTCAAGAGCTTTGCAGATCCTTCTAGACTGTGAAAACTAATGCAGTTAATGTTCATCATGGGCATGTTGGTGACTCTGAGAAAACTTGGGCAGATAATTAGTTTCAGCTGTTTACTGCCCTGGAAAGGATTGGTTAGACAAAGAAGTTAGCACAAGGTTTTGAATGTAGTGACACAGTTGAGATGTTGAATGAACTGAGGCAATGTAAATTCAGGATTAGGCTTTGGTGGAAATAGATTATAATAGATTGTTTAATAGAGCAGAAGACATTCGAGTTGCAGAGGAAGAAACAGCATCTATGTGAGCTAATGGTCGATGCTTTTTAGCTCCAACCTTCTCACTAGAACTGGTTGAACAGATATACAATTAAAAACATACCAACTGAGAACAGCCATATTTCTTCAAACAACATATCAACAGTAAAGAGTCATTTCCAAGACAATAGGGAACAACTTGAGAGAAATTTGGCAACTACTTCTAGCATGCTGAGTGACTGTGTATACATTCTCTTGCTGGTGAGTTGATATTTACTTATTCAGCTGGTCTATTTTTGAATGCAGTCATTGATATTTGTATGTGGAGCAGCAACATCACCTGCTTTTGCTAAAGTGGCAGTTGTGTTTTCTAAAACATGAACAACTAATCAGGGTAGAAATATCTTTCTTCTCTGAAGAGGAAGCTGGTCTTTAGGATGCAGTTTCTTTTATCTTTTACTTGTTTCAGTCATTAGACAGTGGGCATGCTGGGGCATGGCCTTGAAGAATTTTCAGTCAAAAGAATTAACCCCAGTACTTATTTTTCTTGTAAGCCTGGTGCTTATTCTATCAAACTCTTTTTGATGAACTGCTAAGTTAGGGGGACATAAGCACACCAACACCAGTTATCAAGTGGTGGGGGACAAACACACATCCACACACACACATGCTGAACTTCTTTCAGTTTCTGTGTGCCAATTCCACTTGCAAGGCTATAGTAGAAGGCACTTGCCCAAGGTGCTACACAGTGGGACTGAACTCAGAACCATGTGGTTTGAAAGCAAGCACCTATTTTGCTGCTGTTGCTGGTTATTGTAATATATTCTAACCCAGTGTTTCTCAAGGTGGGGTGCATACCTGCATCCCACCCTGTGGACCACAGTAATATTTTGGTGTGGCATGGAAATTCAGAAAGGGGTGTAAGAAGCCAGTGAATTAGCTTGCAGTAAAGTTTTAATTAAAACTTCTTTTGTTTGTATGTATGTATATATGTCCGTACGTACGTATGTATGTATGTATGGTGAGCTATCTGTTGGAAAAGTAACAATAGTGCAAGCCCAAAAAAAAAAAGACAGAAGAAAAAGGCAGAATTCTGTTTTAAGTTATGAGGGGTTATATGGCATACTTAAAGCAGAATTCCACCAGAAAAAGGGTGGTATGCAGATTTTCTAAAACCAATCTTAGGGATGTTAATATACGTACAAAGATGTTGAATCTATTGCTCTTGTCAGAAATAAAAGGCAAAAAATGATTTGATCTTGGGGCAAAAGAGTTTGTAGAAAACAAAAGTATGCAAAAATGAAAAGAGCAGTGCAGAAAATTAACATCTTTCTAAACATAGAAACAGAGTTATCATTCACTTGCTTAACGTGTGATAAGACATTGAGCAACTGGCTTAACTTCACTTCTCAGAATTCACCTTCATACAGTTGACTGAAATGACATAATGACTGTTCCAGCGGACATGCTCATATACCATATTTGTAGTAGTAAGACATACATCTTGCATTGGTCTAAAAAGGCATTTAAATATCCAGAAATAAGATGAGACAAACAACACTGTGCTACTTCAGCTGAGAGATATTTATACTGTTATTTCTACGCCCTCCTTATATCTAAAAAAATAATGCACCCACTATGAACAGGCTAAGTTAATACATATGGAGAAGTAGTCTCCTCCTATTCAAAGCTTAACCATTTTTTGTTGGATGCGTTTTTCTCTGTGGTTTTGGGGTCCTGAGAGCTGTTTGAAATTTGCATGGAACAAACAGTATAAACATGTCTCAGCTGAAGCCAGTATGCTTTGCTGAATGTGCAATGTCAGTGTGCTTGTTCAACAGAGTGTAAGCATCTTGAGAGAAAAGTTAGACATAAGAAGCATCAGATGTGGTGTGCAAGAGAGATGACTGCACTGATATGGTCATGGGATGAACATGGACGAGGACAGCTGTGTAAAAAAGTGCCGATCTCTAACTGTGGAGGGAACCTGTGGTAGAGATAGACTCAGTAAAACATGGGACAAAGTGGTGAAGCATGATCTTTGAACTTTGAGCCTCACAGAGGCAATGACCTGTGATATGCTATGCTTGAGAAGGCCCGTCAAGCTAAGTGAAATCGCAGTCATGGCTGACACTGGTGTCACATAACTAGCACCCATGCTGGTGGCACATAAAGAGCACCGTTGGAGCATTGGGCCTCATGAAGGCAAAGTGGCTGAGTTCCTTTCGAGTGTTGGGCCTCACAGAGGCAAAGTGGCTAAGTTTCTTTCAAGCGTTGGGCCTCATAGAGGCAAAGTGGCCAAGTTCCTTTCAAGTGTTGGGCTCCACGAAGGCAAAGTGGCTGAGTTC
The DNA here is from genome assembly GCF_046866305.1 of Octopus bimaculoides. Lineage (NCBI taxonomy): Eukaryota > Metazoa > Mollusca > Cephalopoda > Octopoda > Octopodidae > Octopus > Octopus bimaculoides. The sequence goes on along the minus strand of NC_142928.1, from coordinate 121,867,169 downwards.
CTTTTGAGTGTTGGGCCTTACAGAGACAGTGACCGAGACCTTTTGAATTATGTTGTGTTTGAGAAGAAGACCCATCAAACTGAGCAAAATCACAGTCGTGACAGATACCAGTGTTATGTAAATGGCACCCATGCTGGTGGCATGTAAAAACATCTGTTACACTCTCAAAGTGGTTGGCATCAGGGAAGGCATCCAGCCATAGAAAACCATGCCAAATCAGACTGGAGTCTAGTACAGCCTTCCAGCATGCCAGCCCTGGTCAAACCATCCAACCTATGCCAGAATGGATGGATGCTGAATGATGATGATGATGATGCAATGCAAATTTCAAATAGCTCTCAGGACCCAAAAACCATGTAGCTACTCATGCACAGAGAAAAACATCCAACAAGAAGTGGTCAAGCCTTGAATAGGAGGAGACTACCTCTCTATATGTATTAACTTAGCCTGTTAGTGGGTGTATTATTTTTTTTAAATATAAGCAGGGCATGGAACAATATCTAACCAAAAACCAATCAATTTGTGATGAGATATTGCACAGATTGTTGCTTTATGGAGTTTTTAATAATATATTCATACATTTCATAACCAGTATGTATCAGGTTCTTATTGAGAATGATGTGTGGTTTGTGTATTTTTAATGGGTGTTGCATCTATTGTTTTGGTGTGGGTGTGGGCGAATTTGTTCTTATATTGTTGTATGGCCTGGTTTACTAATTTATTAGAGTGACCATTATTAACTATTGCTTGCTTTATGCAAAGAATTTCTTTAAAACTCATAAAATAGAATGCACAACTACATAACTTATCTCACACATAACCACAAACTCATAGAACACACACACACACTTACACAATAGTACCAGGGTGAAAAAAAGTCTCCTTGTCAACACAAAAGCACAAACTAGTAAACCACAGAACATACTTCAGGCAACCAATGGTAACATAAAAATTTCAATGCAAACATGGAAATTGTAATAACCACTATTCCTTGACTTTCTCCTAAAAGAATCAACCAGCAAAACCAATATATCATAACATAAAGAAGAAATCTGGGAATCCTCTATGCAGTCACTCCACCTTTGGGTAATATACTACTAAACTCATTGTACCTAAAGAAAAGATGTAATAGCCATAACTAGAACACTGTTAATCATAGAACTCCTTGATTAATACAAGTTGGTGGCTAAGCACTGCCATATTCACAATACCCACAACCAATATCACTAACAATAATACCAACTGTAACTTTCAGAGAGAATACTTTGGTGTAGTTATTTTCTGTTACATTGATTTATTACAAATACATTCTAAATTCAATAATTGTAGTCTTTTCTTGATTTCCATAACAGTATTTGATAACAGTGCAGCTTGCTGTGCTGTAATTAAATTAAAATGGTATTGCAAAATGTGATCTCAGTATTTAAACTGAAATCAGCCAGAATGGTCTCAGTATTTATCTGTGATGACTCTCTGCCCCACTCCTTCTTTGCTCAGCAGCTGTTTAAGAAAAATACCTAATGCATAATGTTATTAGTCTCAGAGGGTCTGTGAAGACCCAGGTCACAGTAACTTTCTTCCAGACCAAGCAGTTTTAAACCTAATAGCCTTAGCTGTAAAGTATTACCATAGTAATACCTTTCAGCTAAGTTCTAAGGCATTAGTATAATCTTATAAGACTCTATATAGTGTAGTAGGGATTCAAACCCTAACTGCTAGATACTAGGTTAGGCACCACAAGTGAGACATCACAAGTGAGCCACTACAGTTTCACGTGATTGATCTATAAATTGACCAATCAGCATGAAGTTATGATATAGTTTTCTCAAAAGCATGATATCGTTTTCTTAAAAGTGTGATATGTTTTTCTCAAATGTTCTAGAATTTATCCTGACTCCTTGTAAAAACCACTTGGTGCTTAACTTAGTGACTAAATGACCAACAGACTGCTGATGCCAGAGACCGCCTCAGACTATTGCGCAGACAACCCCAGACACTCACACGTGCTACGTGATACGTGATGTCCCTCAGATAGCTTTCCACATTCACAGAACAGTTTTTCTCTCTTCACAGTCAGCAGTTAATAATATTGTTCATTGTAAATAGCCAAAACCAAATATATTATGCCTGGCAATAAACATTACAGTTAAATATCCTTGTGTTTGCTCCAGCTTTTATTCATGCAGCAAGCCACAACATTCTACACATACACTACAACAATGCTGAAATAATATTCATACAACAATGATAATAAAGCCATCCACTTTGACAATGGTAACTTAGACATTTGAAGTATATCACCACTGACGAGCTCAACTCAAGCAACAAGCAAACCACATGACAACAGCTTTAAATGTTGTAAGATACTTTAATTGTTGTCAGGCACTATTATAATATAATAGAGTCCTACTATATAAAGAAAGCAGTTGCTGCTGCTGTTGTTGTTGTTGTTGTTGTTGTTTTTGTTGTTGTTGTTGTTGGTGGTGGTGGTCCTGCTGCTGTTGTTGTTGTTGTTTGGCCCCAGACCTAAGGGTAAGTGTTCTAACTATGGCTCTTCTATATTTCTCTTCCTGACACATTCTTCCTTGTTAATATGGATAGGTATGATATGTTGGAAATTTGGCTGCTATCTCTCACAGGTCAGTTGACCACATTGAAATTCACACATTGGTAATCTAGCAACAAATCTTTAGGCAGTAATTATGTTGCAAGGCGCTATTATAGTTGCAAAACATTGTTACAGTTGTAAGGCATTAATACAAGGTGGCCCAAAAGTAGTTTTACAGTTATCACATAGGCATTTTAAATTTCTTTTAAAACATTTTATTACATTTAATTTTCTATAGGCACAGGAGTGTCTGTGTGGTAAGTAGCTTGCTTACCAACCACATGGTTCTGGGTTCATTCCCACTGCGTGGCACCCTGGGCAAGTGTCTTCTGCAAGAGCCTCGGGCCGACCAAAGCCTTGTGAGTGGATTTGGTAGACAGAAACTGAAAGAAGCCCGTCGTATATATGTATATATATATATATATATATATATATATATATATGTATGTGTGTGTATATGTTTGTGTGTCTGTGTTTGTCCCCCCAACATCGCTTGACAACCGATAGTGGTGTGTTTACGTCCCTGTAACTTAGCAGTTCGGCAAAAGAGACCAATAGAATAAGTACTAGGCTTACAAAGAATAAGTCCTGGGGTCGATCTGCTCGACTAAAGGTGGTGCTCCAACATGGCCACAGTCAAATGACTGAAACAAGTAAAAGAGTAAAGAGTATCTTATTCTATCTTACAATTAACTAAATTAGCATAGAATACTAGTTTCATATTTTTTTTTTTATAATTAAGATCTGAATTGTTAATATATGAATGTGAAAAAGATTGTTGAATAACTGTAAACCTAATTTTGGGCCACTCTGTGTAACTGTAAGGCAGTATTATACATAGTTGTATAGCACTACCATAATGTTGTCAGACACATCTATAGCCTATGATATATGCTGGAATTGACTTCTATTGTCATAAGGTGCATGAATAATGATGTAAGATAAAATATGTATTTTATAAGGCTCTACTATTGCTGTAAGACAGCAATATAATAATTCACAATTATAGCCTGAAGAAACCACTATGATTTTGTAAGTGACGACTATATTCATAAGGAAGTGCTATGGGTGTAAGATTCTATTATAATGTGTCTGAGAACAAAATGCCACGTATCAAGGTTAAAGCCCATAAATGTTTGAGTTGGTGAACCAACATCATTAGCATTCATTCCTTTATCCCTTCTTCCAGCAAAGTAACACTAACTAGAGCAACATGAATTCTCTGAAGAACACCTACGTGAATAATCTTTCTTAATTCCACTGTCTTCTGACGTCTTTTGTGTGCGCATCACTGATTGGTCAGTTTTAACCAATCAGTCACTTTACAGCAACATTAGGCTTGGATAGTTGCCAGACAAAATATGAAGGAGACAATGGAAAGCAAACTGTCAGCTAGTAGAATAAAAACATTTATCAAATGAAACATCTTTCAAATATTGTTGACCTGCATGATCTTGAAACACAATTATAATAATATCATAGGAAATATTTAAATATAATAAATATAGTAGGCTGAGGAGAGAATTTCAGTTTATTTTATTTACTTTTGATGTTTTATTCATAGCTTTAACCCATTCAAGTTCAAAGCATTTAACATACTATCTACAAGACAAGAAAATCACTCATAAATAACTAGGTTTAAATTTATAATTATCTGATATACCATTATATCTCTGCTGAATTTCATTGTTAAGAGTTGTTGATAGCAGGAACTACTATTGAAATTCACGTTATTGCTGTTGTTTAACCATAGGTCAGTCCTTATCAAGCAAAGGTAGGACAAAAAAAGGCTACGACTATCCAAGCTTTTATTTATTTATTTATTTATTTATTTATTTGCAGAAATATATTTAATATATCTATGAATTTGTTTTGCAAGATTCATGATGTGAAGCCATGTGTTTCCTCCTGTTCTGTTTGGTCCATTATCTTTTGGGCTAAACAGAACCAGAAGAAACACATGGATGGAAGAATCACTGAAAAGGTTACAGATGTGTGACAAAAGATTTCCAGACAATGGACATAAGATAAAATATGCACAATAGTAAATGAGTGAAGAATGAATATATAGTGCATGTGTTTATTTTGCAAGAAAAAAAAAATGACCATCCCAAAATATAACAATATTTAATGTCCTTCCATTTTTAAAATAACCATTAAGATGCAATTTAGAGGAGATTTGCCTGCTTTTTCCAACATGTTAAGTGATCATGTTGAGACTTCCTACTTGGTTTGTTATTTTTGTAGTTGTGGTTGTTGCTACTTAGTTTCAGGTCAATATTATTCAAGCAGATCTGAGCTCAAATAAAAGCTTTCCAGCTGTGACCATTCCATCTGTTTTTTTGTTTATATAGAGTGTTTATTATTCACTGCTTCCTTACTTTATCTTAGGTATCACGGTGTAATAGGAGAACCATTTGATTGCTATTTATTTGTAGTAAATATTAAATATGCATGTGCAGTGGTGTTGTTCTAAAAAACAAATTACAGAACACATTTTAAATGTGTTATTCAGATGGGTGGGGAGCAACGCTAGCACAGCAAACCCCTGCAGCTGTTGCTATGGTAGGCAATGGAATCTTCCTGGAAAAATGTTTTATCAAATTGATTTTAATGGTAGATAACGTGTAGGTGAGATCCTCAACACTAGGGACAGCAATATCAGGGTCTGACAGACCCTTGCAGAAGTTTACTCAAAATATGATGCAATTTTGTTTACAATTGGTCCCATAGTGTCAGAGAAATATTGTGACAAATGGACAAGTTGAATGGATTTTCTCTATACTATACAATATAAGCTGTAATATTCTTCACCCTTAAGGCAACAAGTTGGCAGAATTGTTAACATGTCAGGCAAAATTCTTAGCAGCATGTTGTCTGTTTTCATGTTCAAATACTGCCGTGGTTGACTATTTAGTCCTACCTTGAACCTTTACACTTGGAGAAAGTTTTAAAAGAATTTCCCAACAGGGTCCACCATGACATATTTGTTTTTTTTCTATTCTTGCTTAAGTACCAATTGCTGAACAATGACATCTAAGCCATCGAAGCATGTAGTTGTCTGGTTTCCAGACAATTGAAGGATCGTGAAGTTTAATGTACATGAGATTGCTGCCTTGATTTATTAACAGATCTCATTTCCCTCATGATAAGGTTCATTGTACTAAAGCCTTGTTTGCACACATAAGGGCTGCATGGGATTACTTTTGAGTATTTGATTAAAGGTTGCTGGTTTAGCAGAATATGCTGCCTGTTGTCTAGAAAGTCTCTGTGTCACTGATGAAAATTTCATTTCCATTTCTCAACTTCTAAGACTCTTTTTTACTCTTGTATTCCTTCATTACTTCTAAAACTCATGTACTGCAACAAATTAATTTCTCTGCATAAACTGTAGTAATATCCCTTTCCTGTAAAGATTCAGAAAGAAGAGATAATTCAAATGAAAGATCATACATAAGTGCCAGATCAAGGAGAAACTGCTTTGATGAAACACATGGTGCACTAGTTAACTTTTGATTTTTTATTGGTACTACTGCTAACATGCTCAAAATGATAACAGTGATGCATAGTCATTCCAAACTACTGAAACAGTTCTGAAGGCGCTTGAAAGCTGTATAGTTTTTAACATTTTTCCAACATTTTTCATCTCTTTATCAAGTGTCAATGCACACTGTTGAACTTCTCTAAGGAGATTAACTGTATAAAGAATACAGTTTATCTATAAATGAATGAAAATGATGAACACTATGTCTTTCAGAAATTGTATCTATTACAGACAGTTCCAAACAATGATTTAAGCAGTCATTGAGTCAACCCAGAGATTTTCCTCAAATTTACACTGGCACCATTATTCTGTCAGCAAGACAAGTAATTAAATGTTCAGTTATTGTTTCTGCAGTTGTGTCATGTAATTCTAGTAAATCCAAGAATATAAAATGTGGATCTTCTGACTTGTTAGTTTCACATTTCAGATAGACTAACAAAGTATTTTTACTGCTACGAATAATGGACATGTTTTTAAGAAGGGTTATTTTCCTTTTTATTTCAAGGATCCATTTGCAGACTCTTGATTTCATTTCTTGTACAATATAGATAATATTTGTAGCACTAAATCATAAACACAATGCTTGTGGAATGCCCACATCATTCAATTCTTGCAATTTCAACAAATCAAAGTGTTCAGTGTGCAGTTTAATTCTTTTTGGCAAGAAAATATGTAATTCTAAATATTTTCCAGGTAGCTTCTACTTTAGATTTATTTAAGCATTCCATAGTATTTTCAAGTTGCTCTCTTGCACTTTGGGGAATTTTAATAGCATTGTCGTGTGACTGCATCCTTGAATCAAGCAAATATTTTTTTCTCAAGAATTATAGTTGAACTGGTCTTGTGATACCACTGAAAGAAGCTGAAATTCTACTCCATTCTTTAGAAACGCTAGCACCATGTGATTTTCATGGACTTAGATTGGTTACACACTCAACCACTTTTTACCCATGGACCCTTTTCATTACTATTTTATTCTGGTGGACTCCCATAGCCATTTGATGTTTATAAACTAATTTTATAGATACTTCTTTCAAAATTCCTATTTTGTTTATCACACATTAATTTGTATAGGTTGAACTATGTAAAATGTTGGAGAAAGAAACCTAGCTGTTTCTTACAATACATACCAATACATACATCTGAAGCAAAATCAGGGGCTCTTAAAATACTATTGTGGATCCCCCAATTTACTATTGTTGCGTGGATCCCCAAAAGTCCTGTATGGACCCTCAGGGGTCATACGGACACAGCTGAGAACCACTGCACTAGACAAGGCTACACATTGGATTAGTCTGGAATCACTCACAAGCCATTTTCTTTCTCACATCTCAGCAGTTCCACATTTCAGGCCATGCATATTTAGTTGTATGTTATCCTGCCAGTATCATTTCACTAAATAAGGCAGCAAGCTGGCAGAATCATTAGCACACCACTTGTGGAAACATTTGCACATGTTGCATTTTCTTCTCTCTGTTCTATTCCTTCTTTTTTTTCTTGTAAAATATGATTGCTTGTTTGCTAGTTCATGTTGTACATTGATTTTTGAGGTAACAATATTTGGTTAAAAAATTTTTATCTTTAAAAAAGTTGCCTATCATTCTTCGAGTTATACAAGTTTTCACGTTTGGTCTTGTGTGTGTACATACAAACGTTTTCGTGTGGTGTGTGTTTGTATGTATATATATATATATATATATATATATATATATATATATATATATATATATAAATAAAGAGAAGACAGAATGTATCAACAAAAAAATTTATACTAACACAACAATTGTTTCATCTTCAAGATGCACTGCTCCCTTGTGAGTGTGGAATGATGCAATAACACCAGATGCAATGCACAGTGCATAGAAGACTCCTCAGGTAGGATAATAAGGTTATTTAACAGACATAATGTAAACGTGTCATATGCAACTTTCTATAACTTGTGGCAACATATGCACAGAATAAATAATGTTAAACTTGAAAACACCATCACTGAATGCTCAAATAATGAATTTACTTTCAATCCTCGCATGACTGACAACCAACAACAGTTAACCACAAAAAATGATAGCCCTGAAACATCCAGGACTAATAATATACCTATAACAATGAACCTACAGAACTTGCACACTAACAGCATGATGAATCCACAACCAATTATAAGTGGAATGACAGGACAACCACCTGTCACCAACAACAGCTACAAATAAGTGCTCTTGCAGGTATAAATTTAATTGCTCATTGGATGATCTTTGCAAGTCTAGTAAGATCATCTATAAATGCACTGTGCTCATGAGGCAAGGCCCTTATGTGTACATTCGTTCCACAGCTGATTCTTTCGAGAATCGATATAGAAATCATGTTTCTAGTTTTAAAAATCCGAACAAGAGACATGTGACATCACTGGCAGACTTCCTATGACAACTGAAACCCAACAGAATTAAATATGAAGTTTCATGGTCAGTTATAAAATATGCAAAACCCTACAACACACATTCTAGGACCTGTGGATTGTGCTCTAAAGAATCCCTATCAATCTTGCTTACTAGGGAAAAGGTCATTAATAAATTAACTGAACAGACTACACATTGTTTACATGCCATGAAAGCTACTTTCAAATGTTACCACTCTGTAAACACAGCACCGAACTGCCATAATCCACATTGAACAGTGAACACCAGGCTATCATTCCATACTTTGCTATGTGCCCATGGACAGGTGTGTGGGCTTTTACCTATGTGATGTTTATTCTTCTGTACCTGCATGTGTGTCTGAGTAGTCTTGTGAGTGTGTGCAATCTGTGTGTGTATGTATGTGCAGAGTCAACATGTTTCTATATGCCTGTGTGTGTGTATGTGCTGAGTAGAAGTCACTTGTGTGCACTGTTGTGTACATTTGTATATCTGTGTATGAATGTGCGTGTGTATAATTGTGTGAGTGTATAAGAGTACTCACCTACAGACTTGTGAGACTGTGGGTATCAATGTACATTTGGATTTGTATGTCCTGTGGTGTGGGGGTGCTTGTGTGTGTGTGTGTGGGGGGGGGTGTCTGTGAGCATTGCATGAGGGTGTGAGTATGCCTGTATGAGTGTGTCTGTGGATGTACCAGTGTGCATATGCGTGTATGCTCCATGGTGGCAGTGTTGATGTGATCTCTGTATGTGTCTGGGTGGGTGAAACTTTGTGCCCTGAGGGATGTATCTGTGTGTGTAGGTGTGTTTATGTATGTGTGTATAGCTGTGTGTGTATGTGATCGACTGACATACATGTGGTGCATGTTGGCATGTGCCCGTGAGTATAATCATTAATGTAGAACAATGGGCAGCCTGATGTAGGTCGCTCCTTATCTAATTTCAGCTTTTGACGGCATAGAAGAGGTTAAACGTCAAATGGAAAACATAAATTGTCTTGGCAAAATCATGTGTTGAATGTAACTCCTGTCAATTATTGTTTTTCTGTGCCAAAAACACTGTTGAAATGCTAGGTGAAATTTGCTGATTCAGGTTCAAATCTACTCTATACCTAAAATTAATCTCTACATTATTTCCCCTCCAGAAAGTTTCTAAGAAATGCATGGTTGAGGAGAAACTTCGCATATCAGGAGAGAGGATCATTGAAGTGTATACAGGACAATTTTTCTATTTGGATCAGTCCAAATAGCAGTGTTGCTTTGCATGCAAAAATGTGCAGTCAGTGACTGGGCAGCGTAGGAATGAGTTAGCACTTGCATACATGTGCAGGAGTATACATGAGCGCAGGGGCACTTAATCAAATTTACCGTAAATTAAGCTCAGAGGAGTGAGTGATATTGCAGAGCTTCCTGCAGGATTGCATTGTGTGAAATGCCTTGAAGGTTTTTCAGAAGTGAAATGTGTCTGGCACTGTTGTTGTGCGTAATTGCTGAGGTTAGTAAGAATGGCAGTGCAGTATGCTGGCGTATTGCATGAGACAGGTAACTTTCTCTATTTATTATGTGACTAAACAGGGGTCTAACAGACGCATGGTGTGGTGCATGAATGTGATAGTGTCAGCATGTAGCTAAGTGTGTATGAACATTGTGTGGTGCAGCAAAAGGAACGAACAGTTTAAAAATGAGTAAACAAAGTTTATAAACTTAGCTGGAAATAGTGCCCTTTCTGAAAAGTAAGAAAAAGATGTGCATGCAAAGAAAACGGGTGGTTGAGAGTCTTGTATATGTGCAACAGTTCATAGATAATACAGAGTCTGTATGTCAGGACAAGACAGAAAGCGTATGTGTGCCAAAAACATTGCATGTGCAGGCTTCCATATTTTCATCCAGTTAGTTTCTGGGCGGGTGGCTATTGAAATACTGTGTTTATGAGTGTTTATGTGTCTTCAACTGGTTCAAAAAATTAATTTGTCAATCTACTTCATTTTGGTTAATATAGAAAGCATTGAGGTAAGTCCTCCTGAAGATATAGAGTCAAAATTAAAAGAGTGCCACTGTCATCTAGTGAACGATATTTCGACTAAAACCAGTTGAAGACACACGAGATGTCGAAATATCGTTCACTAGATAACTGTGGCACTCTTCTTTTAATTTTGACCCTATACCTTCAGGAAGAGTTACCTCAATCCTTTCTATATTAATAATAATAATAATTAATTCTGGTTTTATTAGCCACAAAGGGCTAATATAAATTAAAAACATGTAAGGACAAAGACAGGACAAAGGTTACAAAAGGTTTTGTCCGAAAAGAAAACGTTCGTGTAAACAGAGGAAAAACAGAGAAAGATATAACAAATAAAACTTCCAATAGGGGGAGGCACTTTGAAAGGTTAAGTCAAAATACCACTAAGCATTTTGCCTGGCATGCTAACAATTATGCCAGCTCACCGCCTAATAATAATAATAATAATGGTTTCAAATTTTGGCACAAGGCCAACAATTACAGGAGAAGGGGTAAGTCAATTACATCAACTCCAGTGCTCAACTGGTTCTTATTTTATTGACCACACAAAAGGATGAAAAGCAAAGTTGACCTCAGTAGAATTTGATGCAGGGTTAAGCTTTTTTTAACATGGTTCTATATCTATAATCTTGTATATATTCTTTTATGAAATTGTCAATAACTGACAATATATTCTGTTATAAAATCCCAGCATTAAGTTGAGATTTTCATAAAAACATTTGCACTGCACCATTATTCTTTATTTGTCATCATAATCATCAATCCACTTTTCCATGCTTGTGTAGGTCAAATGGAATTTGTTGTGGAAGATTTTCTATAGGTGGGTGCTTTCTCTGTCACCTACCCTTACCTGTTTCCAAGCATGATAATATATATCCATGGCTGGACATGTTTTCATGGAAGATTGAAAATGGTCTTCTCTTTTGTAACAGTGATGCTTATCTACAACTTTTGCATGTGTCAAAAGAAGACACATACACGCATTTGCACCCATACATAACACACATACACACTATTGGCTTCTTTCAATTTCTATTTATCAAATCTACTCATGGATTATTGTGGAAGACACTTGCCCAAGGTACCATACTTTGGGACTGAACCCAAAACCACATGGTTTGGAAGCGAACTTCTGAACTACTCTGCCATAGCTGTGCATTTATTTTGTATTGTAAATATAAACACTTTTGTTTTTTTAACCATTGCTTTCAAATATAACAAAACATATTTAAACCTTACACATAACACACATAGATTACATAATGATTATTAGTCTCAGGCTGATGTAATGGTAATTAAAAATGTATCAAAATAAAAAGCAATTTGTATCATACTTGAAGCAGATGCATCATTGAAAGTCATATAAACTGCAGTATTCAACTCAAGAAAGCATCTATTATAGACATATTGTGTTATAAAACACTGAAATATATCAACAGCTGATGAAAATTATTTAGCAATGGGAGTGGCATTGCTAAACACTTATTTCTGTCTCTTTGAGCTTTGTTAGTTGAAAGTCTCTACAGTAGCAAGTAACTGGTACTTCATTGGTTATGACTACAGGGGTTTCAGTTGATCCAATCAACAGAACAGTCTGCTAGTGAAATTAAAGTGCAAGTGACTGAGCATTCCACTGTTAAATTAAATCGGGTTTAATGTATTTAAATTAGATTTAATATATCTAAGATTACAAGGTGGTGAGCTGGCAGAAATGTTAGCACACCAGGTGAAATTCTTAGCGGCATTTTGTCTGTCTTTAGGTTTTGAGTTCAAATTCCGCCAAGGTCAACTTTGCCTTTCATCCTTTCAGGGTTGATAAATTAAGTTCCAGTTGCGTACTGGGGTCGATCTAATCAACTGGACCCCTCCCCATGAATTTTGAGCCTTGTGCCTAGAGTAGAAAAGAATATATCTAAGGTTACATAGAGAGGTGAGCCATTTATTGTGATATTCAAAACTGCAGTGTTTAGTACCCTGAAAATATATTCACAGCATTACAAAGCTGTTCAAGGAGACAAAATCTATTTCAGTAACACAGAAAATAGCAATTATTTATAGATTAACTATAAATGATTTTCTTGGTTTTGAATATTATGCAACTAAACAAGAACATAATTTTTTTTTTTAGATAAATCAGTAAACAAGAAGGCTTTAAAATATTTTTATAAATCCCAAAAAGAATTTTAAAAAAAACAAACAGATATAAATATGATACATACTGTGATTATTGATCAAAATATTATAAAAACTGATATCTACAATATAAGGTTGGAACTTGGCAACTTTGAATTAAAAATAATATACAAAAAAGTTAACATGCTATTGTTGAAAAGAGGAATATTGAATGAATCTTAAAAAGATAGTGTGACATTTTGGCGTTTTACTGATTCTGGAGTGCAAATGAAAAGAACTGTATTATATAATTAATGATAAAAGTAACATTTATGTACTGAGTGCTGTGTAAATTTTCCTTGTTTGAGACTGCAGAGGAAGTTCTTTCATCTTTTTGTGATAAAAATTCATAAAAATCACTAAATAAAACAAATCAGATACAAAAGGAAAAAAAAATTTGCTACATCGATTTTCAGGGGAGGTGGCATCCTACAATAGAAGAGCTCCTATGGGGTAAAATCTACAAATGTTTTAGGTCTGGTATGAATTTATCTATCACTTTTTGAATGACTTCATGATAGTTCTCAAAACATTGCTCAATTTGTTCAGTTTAGATAAATGTTTATTTGCCATTGTTAGAGCTTTAGAAATAGACCATTCTACAAAAGGAAAGAAATTGTTTGAGAAAAGCCTGAAATTCACATCAATTACCATGTTTTTTTCTTTTCTGACCTGATTTCAAACCAAGAGATTGCTTCAGCTTCCAAGTTTTGAATTTCATATAGTTTAATGGTCTCTGCAATCTGTTTTATGAATTCTTCCTTCGAAAGCTTTACTGGCCAGTTGTAGTGGATGAAGTGAATTAAGGCTGATTTTTCTTTTCTGCTTTTTTTTTTAGCTGCAAACAAGTATTCCAATGATATAACAAACTTTTCTAAAGTTGGGTGCCCTTTCTGTCACCAATCCTCTCCTGTTCCAAGCAAAGTAGTACTTCTCCATTGCTGAACATGTTTTCATGGAAGAATGGAAACATAGGTTTCCAATCTTCTGTGACTGGCACATAAGTTATCATCATCATCATCATTTAACATCCGTTTTCCATACTGGCATGGGTTAAATGGTTTGACAGGAGTTAGTAAGCTAAAGGACTACATTAAGTTCCACTGTCTACTTTGGCATGGTTTCTACAGCTGGATGCCATTCCTAACACTGACCACTTTACAGAGTGGATTGGGTGCTTTTTACGTGGCACCTTTCTGTCACCAACCCTCACCTGGCATGGCACCAATATTTTTTTATAGTTGAGCCACTGGTATTGCAATGAAATTTCTATCAGTCATTTTCTGCCAATTTCTTTTTATTTCTGTTACTTGTTTCAGTCATATGACTGTAGCCATGCTGGAGCATCACCTCAATGGGTTTAGTCAAAGAAATTGACCTCAGGACTTATTCTTTGTAAGCCTAGTACTTATTCTATTGGTCTCTTTAACCTAACTGTTAAGTTACAGGGACATAAACACACCAGCATCGGTTGTCAAGTGATGGCAGGGGGAGGGGACAAACACAGCACACACGCACTCAAATACACACACACACACATACAACAGGCTTCTTTTAGTTTCTGTCTTCCAAATCCACTCACAAAGCTTTGCAGCTGGATGCCATTCCTAACACTGACCACTTTACAGAGTGGATTGGGTGCTTTTTACGTGGCACCTTTCTGTCACCAACCCTCACCTGGCATGGCACCAATATTTTTTTATAGTTGAGCCACTGGTATTGCAATGAAATTTCTATCAGTCATTTTCTGCCAATTTCTTTTTATTTCTGTTACTTGTTTCAGTCATATGACTGTAGCCATGCTGGAGCATCACCTCAATGGGTTTAGTCAAAGAAATTGACCTCAGGACTTATTCTTTGTAAGCCTAGTACTTATTCTATTGGTCTCTTTAACCTAACTGTTAAGTTACAGGGACATAAACACACCAGCATCGGTTGTCAAGTGATGGCAGGGGGAGGGGACAAACACAGCACACACGCACTCAAATACACACACACACACATACAACAGGCTTCTTTTAGTTTCTGTCTTCCAAATCCACTCACAAAGCTTTGCAGTGGGACTGAACCCAGAACCATGTGGTTGGGAAGCAAGCTTCTTACTACACAGCCACGCCTGCTTGATTTTCAAAACAATTTCCATGTTTGAGGCCATAGGACACACTTAAGAACTCCAGGACATGATTACGTTCTTTCATTACATCAAATTGAAGAGTTTAGAGATCTTGTGTTACAAATTTCATTTGTGCTGAATAGATTATAATTTTATGAAGACACACATGAAAAGTTGCTGTACATAAAACAGATTCCAACTAATGAGCTTTTTCACTTAATGCTTAACCTGAAGCTGTAGTGATCTGTATGTATGATTGATCAAAAATCTTTTCAAAGTCAATGAAAAAGTCTAATACTTTTATAATTTGCAGTCCATTGTGTTTCGCACATTTATGACACACTTGGAATAAGATATTGTTTCTTTGAACTCTCATTAAAAAAATTAATTACTAATTTGACTGTGCCAATAGAATTCTCTCTCTTAGAAAATGTATTAAGGTTATTCACAAGACATATTTTATCTGCAACACAGTGAACCAATGCAGCCTTTAGATATTTACTCCTTATTTTAGCTGACACTCCATCTTCCTTTCCTGCCATTGCAAAAGTAACCTTGGCCAAGTAGTTTCTCTAGATTTAACTCAAATTATAGAGACTGATTAATGTTTGCATTGGCAATAGAGACAGCATTGAATTCAATTAGTGTTGTAAACAACAGATTAATTCTATCAACAAATCATACACCAACTAACAATTGCTCCTTCTCTGATACCACCCCACTTTCATGAGCAATTATTGAAAACCTAAGTGAAACATTCTCCATAAAAACAATATCTTCCCATATAATTTCTTCACTCAATTTGATCAGTTCCTTCCCTCACAGAAGCACAACAAGCAACTAAAGAATCTTCTAAATCATTTTGCTGTATTTTATTTCCAGATTCAGTGTGGAACTTATAGAGTCTTCATACATTTTTAATTGTGATTTTCCCCAGCAAAGCAATGTCAATAAAATTCTTGATTATACAGAAAATAATCACTTTTGATTTTCATTTACCAGTCATAACACTGTCAAGCTGATACTTAATGCTTTTCTCTAATTTGCTTCTGGTGGTTAGTCATGATGTTTGCTGTGTCAAAGTATGTCAAAGTGTTTGCTGTGTCTCTGTGAAATTTGCTTAGTATACAATTCTTTGCCCAGTCATGTAATTCATTATATTTTTGTAAAAAGGTATTGATAAAGGTAGCTTGTGACTAAAGATGAACAGAAGACTGAAAACTTGTGCAATATTTACAGAATTCTCCTTTTAAGTGATGAGAAGAATAACTAAGAATATTTACTCAACCCCACATATTGGAAACTGCATAGCCACTTTTTGAACCTTTTTAAATCCATAATTTGTAAGAGATGCTAAAAGATTGCACTTTACACTGTCTATTATTTTTTTAGGAATTAACATACAATACAATATTACTGCCAACAAAAAACTAGAGCACATATATTGATTACAATCAGCTGTTAAATCTGGTTTGTGCTGGTACATCATGGTTCTTCAGGTTCATTTTCCACCTTATTCCTAGACTCATTTTTTGAATTTTCCCTTTCATCTAATCTTTGTTTTTCATAAATTTTTTCTGAAAAAAAAAGAAGTTATTTAAAAATAAAACCTGATTAATCAGCAAACTTGTGTAAAATCACAGCAATACAAAAATAAAAAAGTTGATAAAATCACAGCATTAACCATTTAGCATTCTGATTTCTTTGTCAGGACACTGAACCTTTCAGGCGAAATGACAAAGAACCAAAATTCCTGGTGCCTTGTTGTACTCAAGAGGACCTGTACTCCACAACAGAAGTGTTGAGACCAGTTCCCCTGGTGGTGAGGATTCGCCTGCAAGAGTCCTATGCCAGTGACATGTAAAAAGCACTTGTGGAAGTGCCATATAAAAGCACCCCTGTGGTGCCATGTAAAAGTACCCAGCACACTCTGTAAAGCGGTTTGTGTTAGGAAGGGCAACCAGCTGTAGAAACCATGCCAAATCAGACCAGAGTCCAGTGCATCTCTCCAGCTTGTCAACTCTAGTTAAACCATCCAGCCCATACCAGCATGGACAACAGATGTTAAATGATGATGGTGATGATGATGATGATATTTTGAATTAATCACACATTATGTTGTAGCTTCGAGATTTCAATGGAGTGTATATTTGTATATTTTTAGAATGACATTGTAGGGTAGGTGTGAGAAGTTGGATTGGTCAGTTTTAATATATTTGGTCTGGATATGGCCAGATTAAATGCTAAAAGGCTAAGACATGAGTGTAATTATCACTTAAAATCACAGCAGTTTAAAAATATCAGCTTGATATAAAATCATGGTATAAGAACAATGATAAGACATGAGAGTCTCAGTCATATATGCTCATGTATTTTGACTCATCCTCAACTGTCATTGCAGTGACTTCTTGATCATGGCCTCTTAAACTTATGTCGGGTAATTTTCCTTAATACTGAATCAGGCCAGGTAATGAAGTTCCTGACACTTCTTAGGGTCTTAATTGTAAGGTTGCAATTTCCATATTCTCTCGCTCTTTCTAAGAAGACTTAATCTAGTCATGGGTTGTGGGTGGATAACTGAATCATTTTCCCCTGTCCATTCATTGGTGAAAGCCTTTAGAAACATATGAGAACACTTCCCGCACTGGAATAATAGCGAAGGCCATTTAATTTCTATTTTTATAACATTAATTAACTTCATTCTATTGTTTTACTAATGTCATGAGTGTTTAATAGCATTATTCATTAGTACAGTATAGAAAACTGGACATTAAACTAATGAATGATTTGGAATTCCAAAATGCAAAACAAATTTTCTCATTGATTTCTGTGTTTTGAAACATGGAAGCAAAATAGGAAAAAAGTTTCACAGGAGTAGCTGTGTGGTAGGAAGATTGCTTCCAACCATATGGTTTTGGGGTAAGTGTCTTCTACTGTAGCTTCAGGTCAACCAAAGCCTTGTGAGTAGATTTGGTAGACAGAAACTGAAAGAAGCCTGTTGTAAGCATGTGTGTGTGTGTGTGCATGTGGGGGGTGTCTGTGTTTGTCCCCCCATCACTACTTGACAACCAGTGCTGTGTGTTTATGTCTCCATAACTTAACAGTTCAGTAAAAGGGACCAATAGAATAAGTACCAGGCTTTAAAAAAATAAGTACTGGGATCAATGCATTCAACTTGTAGTGTACGCCTTAAGGGATACTATTCTCTCTCTCTCTCTCTCTCTGTTATACATACATGAATACAGACGTAGTGGATAACAGCTAGCCTTCGGCCACACCTTTGGACCCTGTTGTGTCCACCACTCTAATTGGTTGGTATTGGCACAGTTTGTCTCTTGTTCTATTACGCACCAAGGTACAACCCAACCAATCACAGCCTTCAGATAAGGTCACGTGAGACAGTCTTTTCTAAAACCCAGTTTGAGCCGACAGTATGTTATAAAAGCCAGCTTTTCACCGTCCCATATGTCAGTCAGCTCTAGACCTTCTGAGGCCTAGTCGTTGGCCACAGAGCACACAACCAGTTCCAATGACGATACAACAGCAGCCACATGGAGAACACTTCGTACAGCAGCTTACGGCAAACTCCATCATCGTCGCCTCCAGCTTCTTAGCGTCAACACCAACTTCTCTACGTACATACCACCAGCAACGCTCGTACAGGTTCTATCTCCACACTGTTTGTGAATTACTTCACCATGGTTAACAGCGAATACAACCTGCGAGAACTCCTGTACCAAGCAACTGGCAGCAACTTTGAAACCACAACTTCTCACGACATGTGCCTCTCCCAGGCTCTGCTACGCGGCCTCAACTTCTTGTTACAACACCTCAACCACTGTGAACCTTGAATACGAACTGGTATTTACCATCCTTGTGTCTGGACTTTCTTCTAACGACCTTATAGACTCTTTTCTATGCTCTGTATTTCTCGCACATGCATACATCCATGTTTGTATACACACACACTTTGTTTACATGACGGCCTGTCTATTATTATGTTTATATGTCGCACTCGCACACACACAGACACAAAAGTTGACATATCAATAAAATCTTCTCTTAAACCTTCTACCGGTTGTGTCTCTGTTTTCCTTCTGGCACTTATACTCATTTATCCTCTTTTCATATTTTTATTTGTATCGACCGTACGATGTACTAAAGGAGCCATTCCTCGTCACCTCTCCTGATCGCACGGTCCTTACAAACTAAAACTCCTTCAAGGCAATGCCCCAGCATAGCCACAGTCTGATAACTGAAACAAGTAAAAGATAAAAAATAATGAAATTCTGTTTTGGGGCTATCTTTCGATTTGATGTGAGAAAAAAACCTCAACTGAAAGCACATGGGTTTTGTTTACATCTAATCGGCTAACCCTAACCCTAACAGACCGATTACATGTAAACAAAACCCATGTGCTTTCAGTTGACGTTTTCTCACATCAAATCGAAAGATAGCCCTGTTTTGGCTAAATTTTTCCAGAATGCAATACTTCTGTAAAGCAATTAATGCCAGTATATACATTGATTTTAAAAGGCAGTAGAAACTCTACCTATGCTCAAAAAGCAGTCATGTACTGTATTATATTCTGAATTACATGCATCAAGTCAACTGTTTTATAATGAATTGGAAATCAAGAAGACCTGCCCAAACCAAGGTGCCACAAAAAAACGCATTGGTGTGGGTGTTGGTGCCATATAAAAAGCATTCAGTACAGTCTGTAAAGTGGTTGGCAGTAAGGAAAGGCATCCAGTTGTAAAAGACCAAACCAAAACAGACTACGGAACCTGGTGCAGCCCCTAGTTTTGCCAGTTCCTGTCAAGCCATCCAACCTATGGAAGACAGATGTTAAAAGTTGATAATGATTATGGTGATGATAATTTTCCACACTTTCATGATTCAGATAGAATTCATTGAGGTGAATTTTCTGCAGTCGGATGCCCTTCTTGTTACTGACCCTTCTTGTTACTGGCCCTTCTTGTTACTGACCCTTCTTGTTACTGGCCCTCCCCTGTTTCCAAGTAAGCTAATAGCTAGCCTTACTACTAATCATATTATTGTTTCTTTCAGCAGAGTTATTTAGTTTTGGGGAAACAGCTAAAAATATTTTAGAGGAAGCAGTAAGTTGACTACATCACCCCAGTGTCTGACTGGTACTTATTTTAGCGACCCTGAAAAGAAGAAAGGCAAAGTCAATCTCGGCAGAATTTGAACTCAGAACAACATGATGGACGAAATGCCACTAAGTATTTTGTTCTGCCAGCTCACCATATTATTATTATTAATAATAATCTTTTCTTATTTCTTTACTGCCCACAAGGGGCTACACACAGAGGGGACAGACAAATGGATTAAGTCAATTATATCGATCCCAGTGCGTAACTGGTACTTATTTAATCGATCCCGAAAGATGAAAGGCAAAGTCGACCTCAGTAGAATTTGAACTCAGAACTTAACGGCAGACGAAATACCGCTAAGCATTTCGCCCGGCGTGCTAACGTTTCTGCCAGCTCGCCGCCTTTCTACTATACGCACAAGGCCTGAAATTGTGGGGGAGGGGGCTAGTAATTACATCGACCCCAGTACTCAACTGGTACTTTATTCATCGACCCTGAAAGGATGAAAAGTAAAGTTGACTTTGGCGGAATTTGAACTCAGAACATAAGGACGGATGAAATACCACTAAGCATTTCACCCGGTGTGGTAACAATTCTGCCAACTCACCACCTTAATATATATATGTAGTGACTAAGGGTGTAAGTCAGCACCAGCATTGCTAGAAATAAGAGTCAAGACAACTCTTAGCCATGGGCAAAGCACTATCTATCGAATGACAAGGGAGACAACCTCCTTACAGCAAGCGAGGGAGGTTGGCTCCCTACAGCAACCTTCCTACAGCAAGCAAATCAACCACTGATTCCTATGGTATTTTCTATAAACTGACAAGTTAGTTTAACCCTGAGCAATGGAGTAGTGTCACTGATGAAGATTAATTCTATCTGAAATCATTGATGATCTGACGCTCTCAGTTGTAGTCACACTATCACATCACAAAATCTTGTCTCTTGAGATTTATTCTTGTCACCTTCTTGTCACATTAACATGTTAATCATTTTCACCTCCAATATATCCCCATTATTGTTGTTATTGTGATCATAGAGCTAACAAGAAAGCCTATATAGAATTCAGTGAAGGCACATGGCTCAGTGGTTAGAGTGTGGGGCTTACAACCATGAGCTAATGAGTTCGATTCCCGGACCGGGCTGTGTGTTGTGTTCTTGAGCAAGACACTTTATTTCATGTTGTTGCAGTTCACTCAGCTGTAGAAATGAGTTGCAACATCACTGGTGCCAAGACTTTGCCTTTCCCTTGGATAACAATGGTGGTGTGGAGAGGGAAGGCTGGTATGCATGGGTGACTTCTGGTCTTCCATAACAACCTTGCCCAAACTTGCACCTTGGAGAGTAACTTTCTAAGTACAATCTCATGGTTGTTTATGACCAAAGGGGCTCTTTACATTTAACCCTATAGAATTCATCAGTCTGCTAAAAATAATAGCCAAATCCATCTCAAGTCACAAATTACTGTTTGAGAAAAACACAAGAAAAAAAAACTCATTAACTAACCCAATCCTATGTGCACTGCACCGAAAACAAATGTGCAACAGTCACTTGTGAAGCTGACATGGGGCTAACAACAACAACAACAGTAACAGCAACAAATTCTTTTCTGACTTTTTTTGCCTCAGTGTCATACAATATACAAAGAACATTGCAAACTAGATGTTAGAAATATTTATTTGCTATTGTAAGTCAACTTATTTCTATTGTGATTTATTCCTTCTTTGTTGGCAATTCTTGTAAAAGTGCTATTCCCACATCTAACACATAATTTGTTCAACGTTGATAAACAAACACCTCATCTGAGAATTCAACTATGCAGCATGATTTATATGTGTGTATGTATGTATGTATGTAGCAAATAAGAAGATAAAAGAAGACTTTACATCTTTAATGATAAGTTACAATTGTTTCCGTACCAATTCTGCTTTCAACAGCAGTTCACACAAGAGTTACATGGAGAAATCTTATGTAATACTTTCAGTTTTAAAAATCAGGGTGCTGCTTGTTCAGGCCTGCATCACAGGTGTGCTCTTACATTGTTTTGTTTATATCAGGAGGAAACAAAAAATAAATAAAGATGAAAATACAAAGAGACAGTTAAAAGGGCAAGTGCAGTGTCAGAACCAAAGTAGATAAAAGAATGGTTGGGGTGAATGAAGGGGAGAAGGAGGAGAGTGCACCTTTGATGCAGGTCTGAAGAAGTGACACTAATGTTTACAACTACAAATATTACATAAATTTTCACATGGAACTTATTGTCTGAACTGGCGTTAAAAGAAAAAAATCAACTGTAACTTATCATTAAAGATGTGTTCAAATCTTTCCTTGTCTTATTTGAATTAGATTTCACTCTCTGTATAAGTAAATGTAAGGGAACTTCTTTCCTTTAACATCTCAAATGTAAAATCTCTTCCCTGAAGATGGAGGCTTATCTCATCTTATGATGGAATCAATCTACAAACATTATTATGGACCACCAAGCCCCCAGAAACAGCTGTTGGATTTGTAATACTTTTTCTCAACCCCTTTAATTCTCTATATCATTTATATTCTGTGTAAGTCGGACATTTTTATATGTGTACATATAAACATTTTTTGTATTTCATGTATTTAATATACATTATATATTGATGTGTCTTATTTGCTTATCCCTACAGTTACTTCTATAACTGCTCAAGCTTATGAGCATTACAAAGTGTATTCTATACGGAGAATATCTGGATCTCCCACCAAAAGAATACAAATCCAGAAGATGTTCAGATAAGAAATCTTGTTTTTTTTTTCATACATCTTTCTGCGCATATCATAATCCCCTTATTAGCTCTTTTCATTATTTTATCTATTTCATTACCTATGTAAACATAGTTTAAACATAGGTTCATTTTCCACACTGTTATGTTTTGAAAACAAACTTAAGTTCCTTTCACACGCATTTACTATCATCACTTATTCATTTATTCAATTTTGTCACATTGTTACTTATTTCTCTAATTTTGTCACAGATTGGCTTGGCTGACCGAAAATTCTAAGATTTTTCAATTCTATTTCACTGTTATCAGCATTTGCTGTTTCATTACATTATGTTACCCAAAATCCCAAAAGAATATTTTTCTCCCTCGTGTTCTATCCTTGACCAGCCTAACTCTGCCCCCCCCCCCTCTCTCTCTGTTTCTATAACCACTTGCTTCTCCAACACTTCCCCTCACCAACCACCCCACCCTATATAAACTAGCTCACACGGATTCCACTACTTCATTTTAATAACTCCACTAAAAGAATACAAATCCAGATGTTCTCTAATTCTGCTATTTCATGGTACTCCTGCTCTCCCACCCCCACCACTGTACTGGAAGTCCCTATCCTCCCATTCCACCTCTTGTACTGGAAGTCCCTATCCTCTGATATCTTTGGTCGTCTCCTATGAACACTTCTAAAGGCTTAACACCATCCCCACCCCTACTTAGGGTTTATCTCTTATGTAAGGTAGTGATCATGTAGTGCATAAAAATGATGGTGTAGTGTATGCAGGTTGAAGGCTATTGTTTGTATATGAATTTTGCCAAATGCAAGCTTTCTTTTCAGGTACATGACTCTGCTGTCCCCCATCCCAGGGTCTCACGGGCCCAAACCTCCCACACCCTCAGGGTTGGCCACTCTACATGGGAACATTGAAAGGTAGGTCTGGTGAGATAGCTGAGGTACTTCAACAGAGACGTGTAGATTTGTGCTGTATCCAAGAAGTAAGGTAGAGAGAAGGTTCTGCTAGGTTCCTCACAGGCAAAGAACACAGGTACAAGATTTTCTGGGCAGGGAACACTGACGGAGTCGGGGGTGTGGGTATATTTCTTGTGGAGAAATGGGTTGATAAGGTAATCGAGGTAGTCAGAGTCTGTGATAGAATACTTAAAATTAGATTAGTGCTACATCATGGGTTAGCAATCATTATCTCAGCCTATGCCCCTCAGCCTATGCCCCTCAGCCTGTGCTACCTGATGGACAGAAAGACTGATTTTATGACACCCTCTTGCTAACTACCTCGTTGATGAATGACAGGGACCTTCTCTGTGGCTGGTGACTTCAATGGACATGTTGGACAACATGCAGGGGGTTTCAATGGCTTACATGGAGGCTATGATTTTGGTTTCTGCAATGAGGAGGGAACCAGGTTGCTGGAGTTCTGCAATGCAAATGATCTTATGGTTTGCAATACTAACTTCAGGAAACCTGTCAGTCACGAATACATGCATACATACATACATATGTGTGTGTTACATTATATTACTGCTTACCGTAATTGATAAAACGCTGTTGTATGCTTATGCTGAGAGAACTGTGTGCATTGACACACATAATCACATACACACAGAGACATATGCATATCCACACACACACACAGTGTGTGAATATCTACCTGTCTAACAATATATAAATATATATATATATAATAATATTAGGGACAAAATCCAAAATTACAGGTAAAAATCTCAATTAAAATCAATTTATAAAAAATTAAAATTAAATTGAGCCTTATAGATAAAGTATATATAAGTGATATATATGTGATAGTGGATTTTCATCGATGAGTTCTTGAAAATTGGTTATTTTCCCTAAAACTATATATTTTATATATATATATGTGTGTGTGTGTGTGTGTGTGTGTGTGTGTGTATGTATATATATTTAACAGACAGACAGATAGATAGATAGATAGATAGATAGATATACTTATACATATGTGTGTGTGTGTGTGTGCAAGTAAGTATGTATATATCAGACTTCTGCACAATATCCATCTATTAAACTTTACCCACAAGGCATTGGTCAGAGCCCAAGGCTATAACAGAAGACAATTGCCATGCACTGAGATTAAACACAAAGCCACATGGTTGTGAAGCAAACACCTTACTCATACAACCATATACATCAATATGCACATGCCAATATACTGGGTATCACGGGTATCGACCAGACTTCCGGATGTTGTTATACATTGCTGGTCATAATGCACTTTGCATTGTTTCAGCTTTTGAGTGATGCCACCCTACTGTCTAAGCAAGTAGGGAGGCCAATATTCCCACTGATCAGAAGGCTTTTCCCTCAGAGAATGCTTGGATACATACATATATTTACTATATAGATGTATATATGTGATGGTGGTGGGGTTTATATTACATGTGTATGTACATACACACATGCATGCATACACATACATTTCTAACGTGTGTGTGTGTGTATATATGTGTGTACAGTTATAAAAGACAGCAATATCTCTAGACTTTTTATCTGTTCCTCAACTGAATGTTAATTATTCCAAAAGATATTGGTTTTATATAGTTCATTGTTTCTCTAAGAGTACATTTGTTCTGCAGCTCATGACCAGATAGTACAGCTTTCATGTATACTCCAAATCACACACACACAAACACACATCACAATCATCATCATTATCATCATCATTGTCATCTTCATCATCATCATCATCATCTTCATCAACATTGTTATTTCAACGTCCAGTATTCCATGCTTGCATGGATCAGACAGAATTCATCAAGCCAGATTATTTATGGCTGGATGCTTTTCCTATCACTAACCTTCACCTGTTTTCAAGTTGGGTAAAATAGCCCTTTGGCTAGACACTTTTTCATGGAAAACTGGAAATGAATGCCATTGCTTGCTTACAGTTATCATATGACATCAAGACAATGACACACACACATGCATGCATATGCACCCCTCCCATACACACACACATGTATATGAATAGATACAGGCATGCTTGTATTGTTATGAAATTTGCTTCCCAACTACATGGTTTGGGATTCTGTCTCACTGCTTGGCACCTTGAGCAAGTGTCTTTTACTATAGCCCTAGGCTGTCCAGTCTTGTGAATGGACTTGATTGAGGGAAACAGAGGAGCCCATTGCGTGTGTGTGTGTGTGTGTGTGTGTGTGTGTATTTGTGCCACCTTGTCTTGGTATTGTATATTGTAAATAAGTGTCACTGTAATACAAGCAATCTTATTTGTTTCCAATCTTCCATGAAAACATGTTTGGTCATGGGTAAATATTACCTTGGAAACAAGTAAAGACTAGCAACAGGAAGGGTATCTAGCTATTGAAAATCTGTCTCATCAAATTCTGTCTACCCTATGCAAGCACAGAAAGTGGACATTAATATTTTGATGATGATCAAATGATGGGTTTCTTTCACTTTCTGTTTACTGAATCCTCTCCCAATGCTTTGGTTGGCCTGGGGCTACAGTGGAAGGCACTCATCCAGGGTAACACACATTAGAACTGAACTGAAAACCAAGTTGCTGGGATGATATATAAATATTGACTACTCCTCTTCCTTCAAAAATACTGGCCTTGTGTCTAAAATAGAAACACTTATTACATTTTGAGGGGGTGCTGAAATGTTCCTAGCTTTGGGTAAAAGAAAATATAGGAGGATCAGTTAAATTATGATTTCATTCAACATGTTTTCCTCTCAGATTCACACACTTATTGCAGCAGTCCTTTAGTTTTTCGAAGCCCAATAAAAGAACTTGGAAGGCAGGGCCTCCAGCCAGACCTTTCGCGATACCCTTTAAGCCAGGAACTTTTCAGTACCCTCACATATATATATATTTCTTTATTGCCCACAAGGGGCTAAACATAGAGGGGACAAACAAGGACAGATGAAGGGATTAAGTCGATTACATCAACCCCAGTGCATAACTGGTACTTATTTAATCAACCGCGAAAGGATGAAAGGCAAAGTCGACCTCACATACATACACATACACACACATATATACATGCACATGCATATACACGCACATGCATACACCTAGGAGATGGTGAAACACAGAAAGACAGAAACATTCTGTAAATCAAATTTAAATCTATTTGAATGAGGATTAAAAACTCCTGTCATTTAGAATTTATTTCTCAAAATCACTTAAAAGATATAAAACACAGAAGAGTCATGACCTGGATGTGGCCCGGCCTCTTCAGAGTGTAAGATGTTAAGGGCTGAAACACTTGTCTGAGTGAAGTGCTTCTCTGAAGACCTTCTGCTGTTCTGCTCTCTCAAGAGTTTCTTACCACTGACTGACAAAATAACACTCCAAACTATGCTTCCTCTGATGACTATCAACAACTTTGAATGAGATCTACACTGGAAATTGGTACTGATCTGTCTTAAGAAACAACAGAGTGACCTCTCTGGGCTGAATCTTTAGAAAGATTTGGAGCTGCACAAACACCAGAATCACCTTCTTGGGCTCACTGATGTGAACCAAAATAGAGCAGTTTGGCTCTAGGTCATAGTTTCACTGCAGGGGTAGTGTCAAATCAAATACTGGATTGGCTTAGTGGTTCTAATCTACCTTCTTTATAAGGTTACATCCTACCCTTTGTCTCACAAAGAAGTGAGACTATTTACAATTGCTGAGAATCTGTAAATCTGAACAGAGACTCATACCAAGTTGTGTCAGCTGAAACCAGCAGAGCCTTGGACTCACATCAAGAATGGATACCAAGCCTTGAAGTAGTCACTGAAGTCATTATTCACTAACCCAGCAAAGGAAAACAGCTCCATATATCTGTGTGGAAGTTTACTGCTAGAGACATGTAATTAATTATCTTTGACTACATAATAAAAGATGCCCATTCAGCTGATTAGCCAAGACTCACTCCCCAACAAGTTATTACCACTTGTTTAGATGTGCTGCTTCTCTCTGTCTTTTCTATTACAACTACTAAAATAGCTTTTGTTCTTCTGAATTTGAAAACTGTTTCTGATCTGATGCATCATTCTTTCTTCTCTTTGCATATTATTTTGTCTCAGCCAAGAAACCCTGCATTAAATACTTTCCCCAATTACTTCTTTGCTAGAGTTTTTTTATCCTGCAACCTTCAAGTTTTCCTGACAGAGATCACCCCACAAAAGCTCAACCTGAATATCAATGACATTGTCCACACTAATAGGGAGGGTTGTGAAAAATCTTTGGTGCAACCCTTCCTTCTCAAATGAAACTTAAAATATAAACAGAAGACTCTTTTCACCTTCAGTAATGTTTGGTTCATGAGGAGAATTATGTAAAAAAGTTAACAGGCTTGGTTGTGTGATCAAGAAGTGCACTTTGCAAATTACCTGGTTTCAGGTTCGGTCCCATTGCCTGGTACCTTGCATAAGTGTCTCCTACTGCTGCCCTGGGCCAACCAATGCCTTATGAGTGAATTTAGTAAACAGAAACTGTAGATGCCCATTGTATAAGTTTATCTTTATCTATCTATCTATCTGCCTGCCTGCCTGTCTGTCTGTCTATCTATCTATCTATATATATCATCATCATCATCATCATCATCATCGTTTAACGTCCGCTTTCCATGCTGGCATGGGTTGGACGATTTGACTGAGGACTGGTGAAACCGGATGGCAACACCAGGCTCCAGTCTGATTTGGCAGAGTTTCTACAGCTGGATGCCCTTCCTAACGCCAACCACTCAGAGAGTGTAGTGGGTGCTTTTACGTGTCACCCGCACGAAAACGGTCACGCTCGAAATGGTGTCTTTTATGTGCCACCCGCACAAGCCAGTCAAGGGGCGCTGACAACGATCTCGCTCGAAAATCCTACAGGAGCCAGTCAGGCGGTACTGGCAACGGCCACGCTCAAAATGGTGCATCTCATGTGCCACCCGCACAAGAACCAGTCCAGGGGCACTGGCAACGATCTTACTTGGCTTGCCGGGTCTTCTCACGCACAGCACATTTCCAAAGGTCTCGGTCAGTAGTCATCACCTCGGTGAGGCCCAATGTACGAAGGTCTTGCCTCACCACCTCAGCCCAGGTCTTCCTGGGCCTACCTCTTCCACGGGTTCCCTCAACTGTTAGGGTGTGGCACTTTTTCACGCAGCTATCCTCCTCCATTCTCACCACATGTCCATACCAGCGCAATCGTCTCTCTTGCACGCCACAACTGATGCTTCTAATGTTCAGCTTTTCTCTCAAGATACTTACACTCTGACGGGTATTCACATTGACATTACACATCCAACGGAGCATACTGGTTTCATTCCTTGCGAGCTTACGTATGTCCTCAGCAGTTACAGCCCATGTTTCACTGCCATGTAGCATGGTTGTTCGTACGCATGCGTCATACAGTCTGCCTTTTACTCTGAGTGAGAGTCCCTTTGTCGCCAGCAGGGGTAAGAGCTCTCTAAACTTTGCCCAGGCTATTCTTATTCTAGCAGCTACACTTTCAGCGCACCCACCCCCACTACTAACTTGGTCGCCCAGATAGCGGAAGCTATCGACTACCTCTAGTTTTTCACCCTGGGATGAGATAGAAGTTGTTTCCTGTTTGTTTACAGTCTTTATTGCACCGGAACATCTGCCACAAACAAAAACTAACTTGCTAGTTAACCTGCCTTTGATGTTAGTAGATAGATAAATAGATAGATAGACAGGTAGGTAGGTAGGTGGGTGGGTTGGTAGATTTTATATATAAATTTATAATTCTGAAACAAAAATTGATAGAGACTTCAAAGTTTCAGTAGTTAATCCAGCATCAGACTGTGATGCATTGAAGTTAGTCTTGACTTTATATAGCCTCTGTTAAGTTCAAGTTTTCCTTGTGTGTGTGTGGGTTTGAGTGATGTGGTATTTAAGGATGGATTGTTATGGAAGGGCGTTCTGGAGAAATTTTGATTGATTATATCTGGGATTACATTATTGTTTAGAATTTATTCATCAATGTAGAACTTTGTAAGCAAGTGTTTGTATTTAGATGTGTTCCTTTTGTTAGGTAGGTACAGGATAGGTTAGTAGCTTTAGTCATTGGTTTATTGGATTTCATCCTTTGCTTTGACAATGTAAAGGTCAAAGGTACAAAGTCCAGTATTTAAAACCTTAGTAATTAGGTGTGTCAACTTTTTTTTGTAATGGAATTTGTAGGGGTTCACAAAAGAATGCAAATAGGTGATATATTTTAATGGGTCAGTTACTTTACTTGTTGTAGTTATTTAGGGTGGAGGCGCAATGGCCCAGTGGTTAGGGTAGCAGACTCGCGGTCATATCATCACGGTTTCGATTCCCAGACCGGACGTTGTGAGTGTTTATTGAGCGAAAACACCCAAAGCTCCACGAGGCTCTGGCAGGGGATGGTGGCGAACCCTGCTGTACTCTTTCACCACAACTTTCTCTCGCTCTTTCTTCCTGTTTTTGTTGTACCTGTAATTCAAAGGGTCAGCCTTGTCACACTGTGTCACGCTGAATATCCCCGAGAACTACGTTAAGGGTACACATGTCTGTGGAGTGCTCAGCCACTTGCACGTTAATTTCACGAGCAGGCTGTTCCATTGATCAGATCAGCAGGAACCCTCGACGTCGTAAGCAACGGAGTGCCAACAACAACAACAACTTTACTTGTTGTTGTAGTTATTTAGGGTATTTCAGGCAAGATGCTTTGCACCTTTTCATTCGGAGTTTAAATTCCACTGAGGTCAACTTTGCCTTTCAAACTTTCGGGATCCATAAAATAAGTACAAGTTGAACACTGAGGTTGATTTATCTCCACTTCTTAACTTGCTGGACTTGTGCCAAAATTTGAAACCATTATTATATAGATACTTGGCTTTGTTAAATTTGTCCTTTACATTGTCAAAACAAAGGATTAAATCCAATAAAATCAAAGACAGCTAATACTAACACATCCTGTACCTACCTTTTAAAGACCTAAATACACACACTTTCTCACAAAGATCTACCTACATGAATAAATTCTAAACAATAATTTACTACTACTACTACTACTGCTGCTGCTAATATTACTACAACATTTGTTTTATTAATATTATTATTAATATTATCATATATTAAAAAGCAAGCTGTCTGTCTGTGTGTTGAGTGAACCACTTCTACTCCTACAATTTTCAACCGAATTTCACCAAATTTGACATGTGTGCCCCCTTTGACTTAGGACGCTTTTTCTTATATTTTTTTTCCTTGAAATTCTGTACCCCCAACATAAATAGACTACTCTCAATTTGCCTAGGATTTGGCTTGAGCCAGTGTAAAAATGTGACACACACCCAGCTAGAAAAAAATCAATACTTTATTTTTTCAGCTGTGGTGATAATTACTGCTGTGTCTAGCAGTATTCATTTGCGAGTTACGATTTACCTCTGTTTTCACGTGAGCGCTCTTTTTCATATAATTATTCCAACTTAAACTAGCCACTTCAAAACTCTTACCCAAAATTAAAAATCCTTAATTCGGTCTGTTTGATCAACATTTTTGCCAACCACATTTTACTATTTTTTGGGTGCTACACATTCACCACTTCTTCCTTAGAACATTTTCTATTAAGTAAACTGATAATTTTCCACCATGCCTCGACGCAAAAGATCCAATATAGGTTGGCAAACAAATGCTGCAAAGAAAAGTAAATGTATGCATGCAAATGAATCTGCTGAGGACGCCGCCAGGAAGACCTCTTTCAATGCACTTAGGATGGCTTCAGCAAGAAGAAGAGAAAGTGAAGAGCAGCATTGTGATTGGTTAGCATATATTGCTGAGCAACATTCAGCATGCCGAA
This sequence comes from Octopus bimaculoides, assembly GCF_046866305.1. NCBI lineage: Eukaryota > Metazoa > Mollusca > Cephalopoda > Octopoda > Octopodidae > Octopus > Octopus bimaculoides. The sequence continues at coordinate 121,835,593 of NC_142928.1, read as the reverse complement.
CAAGAAATGTTTCCTCTACTGCTGCTGCATGAGCTTCAGAGACTGCAGCACAATGCACAGATCAACTTACAAGAGATACTTCATCAACTGCTGCTGCATGGGCTGCAGAGACTGCAACAACTGCTGTTGCACATACTACACAGACTACAGGGGAAAGACAATGACTGGAGGCCACAACTCAATGAAGGGCTGTACAACATTCCTACTCAAGGCCATGCTCCTCACATTTGTCAATGACAGCATTCAACTACAATCCTACAATTGACTACAGTAATCACCCTGACGTTCAAATAGGCTGCATATTCACAATCTGCTAATTTTGTGGAGCTAAAAAGTGGCCTAGAGAAACTCCCAGCATGTGCTGCTCCAATGGTAAGATTACAGTACCTCTTCTACAAGATCCTCCACCCCTTTTGACTGATCTTTTGACAGAAGCGTCTCCTTATTCTTATGACTTTCTGAAGCGGATATGTCCCTACAACTGCGCATTCCAAATTACTGCCTTCAGCACCAACGTCATATGAGATGGGTATTTCATGCCTTCCTTTAACGTGCAGGGACAGATTTACCATAGAATTGATTCCCTGCAGCCGCATGACGCTACCTTACCTCAGTTTCTTCAGCTGTACTACATGGGAGACTACGCTGATCAGGCATACTTAACAAACAGCTCGGGCAACGTCAGGTACACTTGCTAGTATATATATATATATATATATATATATATATATATATATATATATATATAAAACTGAGAATGTGTCTGTCTGTCTGTCCACCATTAAAACTTGAGAATTACACAACCGATTTCATTCACATTTAGGCCAAAAGAATTTCAACTTCTTGCCTAATGTGAGCCTGGAGCAATCTCTTATCTCTGACACTATTTCAGTATTACGTATCAAAAGGGAAACCATAACATCTCTATTATAATGCGAGATACTTCCAGTTTAACAGTTTCACTATGAAAGTGAAACTATTATCTCACATATATACATTCATACACACACACACACATATCTATTTCAAGCTGGTAGAAACATTAGCACACCAGGTGAAATGTTTAACGGTATTTCGTCTGCCTTTACGTTCTGTGTTCAAATTCTGCTGAGGTCAACTTTGCCTTTCATCCTTTCGGGGTCGATTAAATAAGTACCAGTTACACACTGGAGTTGATGTAATCGACTTAATCCCTTTGTCTGTCCTTGTTTGTTCCTTCTATGCTTAGTTTCCTGTGGGCAATAAAGAGATTAATATGTATATTTATGTATGTGTACATTTATGTATGTGTACATTTATGTATGTGTACATTTATGTATGTGTTGCTTAATAAAGAGAATGAATGGGAGAAAGAGAGCCTGCCGTATGTCGACCCAATAGAGGGACCAGCTATCCGAGTTGATAGTACCAGGGTAGATAAAGCAATTAAGAGTATGAAGACCGGGAAAGCCCCCGGCCCATCAGGAATCACTGCAGAGATGCTCAAAATATCTGGCAGTGTTGGCTATAGCCTAGTCACCCGTATTACGAACCAGGTGATACACGAAGGAGTCATACCCAATGACTGGTGTAGCAGCATCATAGTCAACTGCTACAAAGGTAAAGGTGACGCTTTAGATACAAATAATTACAGAGGCATCAAGCTGTTAGATCAGGTTATGAAAGTTACAGAGAGGGTCATAGCCCAACTAATTAGGGAGCGAATCAATTTAGATGAGATGCAGTTTGGGTTCGTGCCAGGTAAAAGCACTACTGATGCCTTATTTCTAGTGAGACAGTTGCAGGAGAAATACCTAGCTGAGGATAAACCTCTGTACCTGGCTTTCATTGACATGGAGAAAGCCTTTGACAGGGTCCCCCGATCCCTTATCTGGTGGTCAATGAGGAAACTTGGGATAGAAGAATGGTTAGTGAGAGCTGTGCGAGCCATGTACAGAGATGCTGCCAGTAAGGTGAGGGTTGGAAATGAGTACAGCAATGAATTCCGGGTAGAGGTAGGGGTCCACCAAGGTTCTGTCCTCAGCCCCCTCTTATTTATCATAGTCCTCCAGGCAATCACAGAGGAGTTCAAGACAGGTTGCCCCTGGGAGCTCCTCTATGTTGATGACCTTGCCCTAATTGCGGAGTCACTATCAGAACTAGAGGAGAAGTTTCAGGTGTGGAAGCAAGGTCTAGAATTGAAGGGCCTTAGAGTCAACCTAGCTAAAACCAAAATCCTAATAAGTAGGAAGGTAGATAAAACACAAACCCCTTCAGGTAGATGGCCCTGCTCAGTATGTAGAAAAGGAGTAGGTAGTAACTCTATAAGATGTACCCGGTGCAAGCTATGGACACATAAGAGGTGCAGCAACATCAAAGGCAGGTTAACTAGCAAGTTAGTTTTTGTTTGTGGCAGATGTTCAGGTGCAATAAAGACTGTAAGCAAACAGGAAACAACTTCTATCTCATTCCAGGGTGAAAAACTAGAGGTAGTCGATAGCTTCCGCTATCTGGGCGACCAAGTTAGTAGTGGGGGTGGGTGCGCTGAAAGTGTAGCTGCTAGAATAAGAATAGCCTGGGCAAAGTTTAGAGAGCTCTTACCCCTACTGGCGACAAAGGGACTCTCACTCAGAGTAAAAGGCAGACTGTATGACGCATGCGTACGAACAGCCATGCTACATGGCAGTGAAACATGGGCTGTAACTGCTGAGGACATACGTAAGCTCGCAAGGAATGAAACCAGTATGCTCCGTTGGATGTGTAATGTCAATGTGAATACCCGTCAGAGTGTAAGTATCTTGAGAGAAAAGCTGAACATTAGAAGCATCAGTTGTGGTGTGCAAGAGAGACGATTGCGCTGGTATGGACATGTGGTGAGAATGGATGAGGATAGCTGCGTGAAAAAGTGCCACACCCTAACAGTTGAGGGAACCCGTGGAAGAGGTAGGCCCAGGAAGACCTGGGCTGAGGTGGTGAGGCAAGACCTTCGTACATTGGGCCTCACCGAGGCGATGACTACTGACCGAGACCTTTGGAAATGTGCTGTGCGTGAGAAGACCCGGCAAGCCAAGTAAGATCGTTGCCAGTGCCCCTGGACTGGTTCTTGTGCGGGTGGCACATGAGATGCACCATTTTGAGCGTGGCCGTTGCCAGTACCGCCTGACTGGCTCCCGTAGGATTTTCGAGCGAGATCGTTGCCAGTGCCCCTGGACTGGCTTGTGCGGGTGGCACATAAAAGACACCATTTCGAGCGTGGCCGTTTTCGTGCGGGTGACACGTAAAAGCACCCACTACACTCTCTGAGTGGTTGGCGTTAGGAAGGGCATCCAGCTGTAGAAACTCTGCCAAATTAGACTGGAGCCTGGTGTTGCCATCCGGTTTCACCAGTCCTCAGTCAAATCGTCCAACCCATGCTAGCATGGAAAGCGGACGTTAAGCGATGATGATGATGATGATGATTTCTCCTTGCAGCCCTGTATAAAATCTATTGGTTTCATAATAAGAAACCATTAATATATATATATATATATATATATGATGTACATTTATGTATGTGTACATTTATGTATGTGTATATACATCTGCACATATCTATGTATGTATATAGATGTGTATGTATATATGTATATAAATACATGTGTATATATGTATATATATATATATATATATATATATGTGTGTGTGTGTGTGTGTGTGTGTGTGTGTGTGTGTGTGTGTATGTATGTATATGTATAAATATATGTATGGATGTATATATGTGTATATAGATATGTGTACATATATATGTATGTATATATGTGTATCAATATGTGTATATATAGATATTTATGCATATATATATAGATATTTATTTATGTATATATATATATATATATGCCTGTATATATATGTATATATAAATGCATATGTGTATATATGTATATATATCTATATGTATATATGTATGTATATATATATATATATATATATATATATATATATATATATATATATATATATATACACACGTACATACATATGTATATATATACACATATAGTTATATAGTTTAAAATAATACAAAAAACAAAAAAAAACAAAAAGCAGAGACAGGCGAGGGAATAATAAACAAGGTGTATTAGTTTGACACTCAGGAAAATGATTCAGATATTATGCTAATAACAAGGTATTACAAATAGTTTGAAGCAGGTTAGTTAATTATTAATAAAGGTTAATGTACATATAAGACAGTTTGACCTTGCAGTTAGGTCAAAAGTCAGGAACCTTAACTCCTCATATGCCATGTACATTATCTAATTTATCATAATTATGTAAATAGGTGACGAAGTAGCAGAACTATATCCCAGTATAAATTACTGTCATTTCAATTGACAATACTTTTACTATTTCATCAAGACCGTAATCAATATAAATATTTTACGCAAACTGACTGGCATGCTATATACTGGCTAAATGTGTTTCTCTCCCATGGTTAACGTTGTAGAATTTTGGATAAAATAGACTGCATTTGATTTATGTGAAATATTGATTTTCTAACATAGGCACAGAGCCATGTGGCTTTGTGCCTATGTTAGATATCAATATTTCACATAAATCAAGTTGAGTTTATTCTAGATTCTATAGCATTAAGAAAGTAAGAGAAACAAGCTTTGCTTTTAGATGGTACACCAATCAATTACAGGTGTGTAACCCAAACACAGAAATTCTGTTATCATTTAAAGCCACAGTTCACCAGACTACTTTCACAAAATTTATTCAATTTGGTGTATCATTATGTTATATCTTCCATTCTGTCACCAATCTAGTGTAGTAGACATTTTATCAACCTTCAAGAAGTGATAGAGAAAAGGAGAGAATGAGAGGGAGAAAACAGCCAATGTTTAGAATGTATCAGACACCCATTTGAGGGATTAGCTGTTCAGAGACTTTAACTCCATGTTTCTCAACCATTTTTTTCCTATGGACCCTTTGATTCCTATTTTATTACAATGGACCCTTCTAGTCATTCAATGATTAAAAACATCAAATATTTTTATAATTAAATATTATCAGGGATTGTGTTAAAGTGTATTGTAGAAGTGTAACTAATTTATTGCAGGTAAATTTTTAACAGTAAAATCTTATATGAAACCACCACCACCCCGACCTGCACCCAAGGGCCCTATGGACCCTGGTTGAGAACCACTGCTGTAGCTGGTACTTCATTGTGACCATGGTTAGGACACTTAATATCCAATCACTGGATCCAGGTAGTTCAAAGTTCTTGTTCAACCCTAGGTCAACCACAATCAAGTTGACCAACTTCTGTTCTTTTGTTTCAGTCATTTGACTGTGGTCATGCTGGAGCACTGCCTTAAATAGTTTTTTTAGTTGAAGAAATTGAGCCCAGGACTTATTCTTTGTAAGCCTAGTACTTATTCTATCAGTGTCTTTTGCCGAACTGCTAAGTTAAGGGATTGTAAACACACGAACATCAGTTGTCAAATGATGATGGGAGGACAGACACAAAGACACACTCACATAAAATATGCATATATATATATATATATATATATATATATATATATTCTCTTTCCTTTCCCGAGCGACTTGTAACACAATCTGTATCACGTCCTCACATTGCTTTTTGTTGTTGTTTTTGTCTTTTTCCTTTTTTGGAACTTATATATATATATATATATATATATGTGTGTGTGTGTGTATGTATACAATGAGTTTCTCTCAGTTTCTGTCAACCAAATCCACTCACAAGGCTTTAGTCAGCCCAAGGCTTTAGTTAGCCCAAGGCTTTAGTAGAAGACACTTGCAACCATGTGGTTGGGAAGCAAGTTTCTTACCACACAGCCACACCTGCAAAGCATTTTAGATATGACCATCCCATCTTTTTTTACAACATTTTTACATACATGTCCCTTTTATATATTTAACACAGTAAGGCATGAGCTGAGGGAAATTTAGCTACTATTTCTAGAAGGTTGCACAAATACTTAGAGGCTTACTTGTTAGCTTAGCCTAACACTAAATAGTTGTTTAACCCCTGGTCAGTTCTGTTCAAGAGTTTCAGCCATGACCAATCTGTCTAAATTATCCCATGTGCCCTTCTTTTATAAGAAGGCAAAGTGTGATTTGAGGGAGATTTGACTGCTGTTTCTGAAAGTTCAAACAACCATGCAGAGGATCTTCCTTGGTTTGAACATGTAGACCTCTTATCAAATGCTTTCTAACTGTGACCATCTCCATTTAATCAGCATTTTGTGTCTAGAACTACATTATTTCCAATGACCTCTTTTTTTAAAGATGGTAGGGTATAATTTGAAGGATAGTTGGTGGCAATTTCTAGTAATTTAAGCAACCACATACAAGCAGTAACAATGGATCATTGGTTTATTATTCATATATCAATGACAATGTTACACACTGCAGCACCCATCCATTCTCATTACAAACAAGAGAATAAACAACAGGGGGCAGAGAGGATAGATATCTTTGAAAAATTCACAAAATCATTAATTTTAGTTGCCAACAAATTTTATTGACACCAATGTGTTCGTATTGAATTAGCTTTTGTCAAAATCAAGTGTGGAAAACAACATCCATCATGTGGTGTCCGTTTTCCTTGATGCATTTCTGAAAACTTGTCTGATGCATTCTACATTTTCCGAGGTCCATACCATCCGTGGCACCCATGCCAGTCTATTCATTAGTGTATCTCATGTGTGAATTGCATTCACCCAACATAAGATTGTGTTACAGGTGGGAACAGCCTGATTTCGGTGAATGTTGAAGTGGTGCCGAAACTCATACTGAACTGCTGTGACAGACTCATTATTCTTCACATAACTGTTGTAGGTAAACATGCGATGCTCTATTGTCCACAGCACCATGGTTTCACCCGCAAAGAAAAAAATGCCAAGACACTACGGACCAAATGGTGCCTGTCAGACATATGTCCCTCCCCCTAGGTCTGAGTAATAACCATTTCAAAAACGTCCATCCTCTCTGCCCCACCCTATATTTGAGAGTAAGCAAAGCCTTATTCATCTGTTATTTATCACCAGATGAGTAATAAATGATAGGCAAAAGATGGAGTTATGCGAGTATAACCATCAAGACTTGTAGAAACTACAAACAAAACCATGGTCATCTTTAGGCCTCAATGGTGAGATGATCTTGTCAAAATTAGTTTATAAAGCATGGTCTAGATGCCACAGGCTTCCCTTCCCAACTCGAGCCAGCAGGACTAGACCAAAGGGACAGTAAAAGGTTTAATGGTATGACAATTTTCCCATTCCATGGTAGAAGGCCCCTCATCTGGACAACTTGGAGTGTTCAGCTACCAACCTAGGCTCTACTGCTTGTCAGGTCGAGAAAAGCAAACTTCAACATATTGGTCACACTCTGATGGGTTTATGGCTGAACCTATGAATTTGTCCTGCCGTCTGTGGCAGTGGAGACATCTGAGTTCTTGGACTCCAGGCCATATCCCTGCTTCTGCTATCAGGGCAGAGATGGCTATCCACAAGTGCATGCCCCTCTTCTGGGGCAATGCCTTTTCCATTTTATCTACTAAGACCATGTGCCGGTCTGAATTACAGGAAATTGTATGTTCCACTCCTTAATGTAAAGTTACCACATATAAACAATTTTGAATTATTGTCATACTTAAAAATGACAAGAGTAAGCTGGTAACAGTTGTAAAAAGTCTACATCTAATGTAAGACAAGAGAGGATAATGTTTACAATTAAAGCAACATACTACAATCCATTACTGAAAAATGCACTGTTTCCTCTCCCTCCCATAATAGCAACAACAATAACCCTGCATTTTTAAGCAGGCTGTCTACCTATTATGTTCACCTGAACCTGTTCCATGTCCCATTTAATCATGAATCTGTTCAACCAAGACTGACCTGGGGTTAAACAATAACAATAAAAACAACAATAACCCTGCATTTTTAAGCAGGCTGTTTACCTATTATGTTCACCTGAACCTGTTCCATGTCCCATTTAATCATAAATTTGTTCAACCAAGACTGACCTGGGGTTAAACAATGACAATAAAAACAACAATATCATCTGCACTAGATTTGTATATTGTTACATTAAATGACCTTTCAACCTTGAAAATACATGTGATACTGTTAGTTGAACTTGAGATCATCTGGTCAACAGAAAGAACTTCAATCTCAAATACATTTCATTTCTTGCTATTTTTTTCTCCTGTTTTATTGTTTTACATTAATTTTTTTCCAAGCTTGCATGTAATATGGTCTCTTTGTTATTGAAGCAATTGTTTTTTGGTTTGTGGTTAGATACTATGTCTAATACTAAACAACTCAAGTAGCAGTGGAGCCTTTTGTCAGTCAAGCAAACGGAGATAAACAGAATTATATTTTACTTCTGTTCTGCCGTTGCCAGCCATCAGTAACATACACAAAACTTTCTTCAACTTCTTTTAATTTTTTTTTTTTTCTTTATCTTGAAAAAGAGCTTTTTGCTCCAAATATTGGTTTCAAATCTTGGTACAAGGCCAGCAATTTCAGGTTGGAGTAAGTTGATTACATCACCCCCAGTCCTCAACCGGTATTTATTTTATTGACTACAAAAAGATGAAAAACAAAATCGACCTCAATGGAATTTAAACTCAGAACGTAAAGACAAACAAAATGCCACTAAGCATTTTCTCCAGCATGCTAATCATTATGCCAGCTTACTGCCTTTTTTGCTCCAAATATGGATACCAATTTTTTCCATCAAGAATTAATGCAATAACAATTATTGCTGCATTTTTGTTATGTTTCTGCTGTTTTTTCTCTCACAAATTTGCCTCTCTTAATTACTGTTGCTAACACAGAGCTATGACAAAATTTCTCAGATTATAGATTCCATATTTTATATCAACTTTCTGAGACCTGACTTTAAGAACTTTCAACTCTTTATCTATGATTTACACTTAATCTCAAAAAATTCTTAAGCACATGCTTTCTTCTAGATGGCTTCCACATATCTCTCCACCCTTCGCATCAGCAAAACCCACTACTCCAGTCATATCCCATCCCTCATCTGCTGTCTACCTTATTTCACATAGTTCCCTTACTGATTTCATCTTCACAAACTAATCTGTATCTTCTACTGATCATATTGTTACCAACTCCTCATGGCTATTCATGTGTCATCATCTGCACCCCTTATTTGCAGCTCCCCCTCATTAGTTTCCTTTCTTCTATTTGCACTATCCCTTATTGCCCCTTCCATAGCTCTTAACATTCATCAGTTCAACTGATGCTTATTTGACCTCCTCCCATTTGCTAAATCCTGCAAGCTCCACAGCTTTTGGACCAGTCTTAACTGTCCCTGTATCTATTGCATCTTTGCATACTCGAGTCTCTAGCTTCTACCCCTTAACCTATCACTGAAAACAATCCTGGATAAATGTTTCCATTTTAGCCCTTTCAATCCACACTGTAGATAAGTTCCATACTTGGACTGACACCATGCACCTGAGCCCAGCGCAAATGACACTTTTACTAATCTTGGCTGGATACCCATCTCATGCCAGTTCAAGAACATATTAGATCCATTCATATTGCAGACTGCTTCAGTTTCCAAAGTGGCCAAGATGCATCAACATCTAATTAGAACCCATTGTTTTTGACACTGGTGTAGCATCATTGTTAAACCAGCTAACAAGAACACATCTGTTAAGTTGTAGCAGAGTGACCTCTACAAAGTCAAGCTACTTTGGGTTACTTAGTAACATAATGTTCTAACTCAAATAACCAACAACTTTTTACTACCACAATGCACAATTCATCTTTTTGCTCTCTCTCATGCTATTAACAACCTTTGAGTCCATAAGTCACTTTGAGTTACTTTGTAACATCATGTTCTAACTGAAATTACCAACAACTTGTTGCTACTGCAGTACCCCAAGTCATCTTTTCCTCTCTCTTGTTGTACTAACAACCTTTGAATCCATATGTCACTGACCTCCAGCATCTACTGCTTTCTCAAGATCCATAAAACCAACCAACATCCCAAATCACATTCATGGTTTCTGTCAACAACTGTCCTATTAAACTCATTTCAAGATTCTTTGACTGAATTTTGTCACCTTCAACAACAGTCCATCCATCCCACACCCAAGACACCAACCATACCCTCTACCTCTTCAACTTCTTTTTTCCTCCATGGTTCCTCTAAGCCAGTGGTTCTCAGCTGGGGTCCACATGGCCCCTGGGCGTTTGTGTGAGAATTTTGAGGGGTCTACACAAGCAAAACAGTAAATTGAGGATCCACAGAAGTATTTTAAGTGTCCATGAAAAAAAATGTTACTTTAGATGTATTTATTACAAGAAACAGCTCAGTTTGTTTTTCAAATGTTTCACATAGTTCAGCTTAACATGAGTTAATGTGTGATAAACAAAATAGTAATTTTGAAAGAAGTATCTATAAAACTGGATTTTAAACACCAGACAGATTTGGGTGGGAGTCCACCAGAAAGGAATAGTAATCAAAGGGGTCCATAGATGTAAAATGGTTTGTGAACACCTGCTCTAAGCCATGTTTTATCATTCATGTTCAATCCCTGTTTAATGTCTGCTCTCAATGATTCTTTCTGGGCCATTATATCATACTCAGACCCTTCTGTTTAATTAAACTTGTTCTCATCATTAAATGGGATCTCTTCAGTTTGGCTCACAGTTTTTTTTTAACTAAACAGTTTGAAATTTTGTATACTGGTGTAATGTCTCACGCTGAACACAGTTTATTTTCAACATTTTTGACAAAATTTTGTATTTTCAAAATTATTTCATGTTAAAATTGTCATATTTGGGTAGATTTAACCAATCAATGATGAGTATTCATCTGAAGAAACCTACTGCTGTTTGCAATAGTAATCGAAGAACAACTTCCAAGTTATCTCTACTAAATGTATTCTTCAACTGTGTATGACCCAGAAGTTGCTGCACTTCAATTACTATCGCAAACATAAGTAGATTTCTTCAGCTGTATACACGTCGTTGATTGGTTAAAATCACCTAACACGAAATAACTTCTAAAATATGAAATTTTGTTAAAAATGTTGAAAGTAAACTGTGTCCAGTGTGAGAAATTACAAATGTATATGAAGTTTCAAACTGTTCAGTTAAAAAAAATAAATCTAAAAATCTATGAGCCAAACTGAAGAGATCCATTAAATGTTATCACATAGAACAACAACAGATAAAAATGTTATTAGAGGAAAAGGTTATTTATTAGATCAAGTCTGAGAGTTTGATTGAAATGACAGTCTAAGGAAATCAACATCAATATCAACAGATTTCTTTTTATTACCAATCCTCACCAGTTTCCAAGTAAGGTAATATTTCCTCATGGCCAGGCATATTGTTCATAGAAGACTGGAAACAAACAACATGCTCCTTTACAATCATCAGGAGATATCAAGACAAGGTGTATACACACAAACATATACAAAAAGCTTCTTTCAGTATCCATTAACAAGGCATTGGTCAGCCCAGTGCTATAGTAGAAAACACTTGCCCAAGGTGCTATACAGTGGGACTGAACCCAAGACCACATGGTTTAGAAGCAAGCTTCTTAACCACCACACCTACATAGAACAACAACAGATAAAAATGTTATTAGAGCAAAAGGTTATTTATTAGATCAAGTCTGAGAGTTTGATTGAAATGACAGTCTAAGGAAATCCACATCAATATCAACAGATTTCTTTTTATGGCATTTGAATGTGTTTTCAATGTTGAAACGAAGTTGGGCAACAATTTCAAGGTTCACCTGCCACTCAGCAGCTTTTTTCTTGATGAACTGCAAATAAATGGATGGGATATGATGATTTGGTTTAGACAATTTACAAAGGAAGATATGTATAAGAGCATGTGTGTGTGTGTGTGTGAGAGAGAGAGAGAAAGGAAGAGAGAAGTAGAGAGAAGCTGTAAGAAAACACTGGTATAAAAAACAAAACAATTCGAAAGAACATTATTTACAATTGACAGATATTCGTCCTCATCTTACACTCCAGCCTTCATCAGGTGTCTTGAAGAAATTTCGAACCTGGGTTCTCATTCCTAAAGTATTTTTCGATGTTGTTGTTATTGCTATTATTATTATTATTATTATTATTATTATTATTATTCAGGTCACTGCCTGGAATCGAACTCGGAATCTTGGAGTTAGTAGCCCACACTCTTAAACACTACGCCATATGCTCGAGTTCGATTCCAGGCAGTGACTTGAATAATAATAATAACAACAACATCAAAAAATACCTTAGGAATGAGAACCCAGGTTCGAAATTTCCCCAAGATACCTGATGAAGGCTGGAGGGTTTATCAGCCGAAACGCTGTGTTAACAACAAAGATGAGGACGAATATCCATCAAATGTAAATAATGTACATAATTCCTCACCTCTTAAATATAGAACAATTTGAAAGAAATAGAACACATATGCAATGTGGTGGGTAGTCTTCAATCCAGGTCATACTTACATATATACAAAGACATGAATACACAAACACACACACATATATATATATCGTCATCATCGTTGTTTTATATCTGCTCTTCCATACTGTCATGAGTTGAACAGGTTTTCTGAAGCAGTGTTATATGACTAAATACTCTTCTTTTTGATATATGTCAGTATATATATATATATATATATATATATATATATAGTGTATATAAATCACAGTATGTGTGTGTGTGTATAATGATTAGCGCATACATTTCCACAATTCTCAACTGATTTTCACCAAATTTTACACACACATTACTTATGTCCCAAGAATAGTCATGCACTAAACATTTGGCCCAGAGCTCCCATGTAAATAGACCTAAATGGACATAGCTTTTTTTTGTATGTAAGGTCTTCCAAACTTTTTTAATCTTTTTATAAAACTGAAACGATTTTATCTATTTATTTATTTCGACTGTCTGCCCGCCACGATGATTAAATTGACTAGAAACACTCTACACGATGAATATCCAACACCAGACAATCTTAATTTCCATATTTAACTTGCATTAAATTTTGGCAAGCTTACCTTTACCTACTCTGAATTACTTGAAAGGTGATGTTCCCTTCCCTCTTTTCTATTTGTTGATACCTTTGTTTACCTACCAATGCGTTGTTTCCCTTTAAAGATGCTTATTTACCCATCCATTATGATAGTTTGACTGTAGTCCATTGTTTCAAATACATTTTAGCATTGTCGTTCAACCTTTTTTTAAACAATAACACATGATTCGTCCCAAAGAATCAACCTTTAAATAAGAGTTTTCCTTACACTAGCAAAAGCTATACTTATCTTTCAGAAAGCTCCATACCAGTTTAACTTTATGCAGCATTCACTGTTACTTTATACGTAGGCTATGTGGGAAGACAGAATAAAGGGGCTTTTGTTAGCTTATCTTTCTGAAAAAAATAGCTCCCTTTGCTGTTGAAAAAAATAAACTCACAGAGGGGAAGTTTCAACATCTTCCTTCAATTTCCTTACACCATCTATGTGGCTGTTTCTGACAAGAAATTTCACTTTCATGTAAAATAACTATGTTTTGTAGTCATTATCCGTAATCTACCCCCAAAACACTTCAGTAGCTCTACTTTGCATTACTTGCAAACTTATATGTTCTATGATTGTTAAAGTGTAATGACCTCCACAATAACCAGCCTTCGATTTCATTTTCCATTCCTAGGTTGATTGGAAACATAGATTGCAGTGCTACTCATAAACCTTCTAAGTAGTTTGATTATTTGGTGAAAAAGATACCACCAAAGCAACTTAGACTGTCCAAAGGAGAGGTGCATTTGCTTGTATATATATATATATATATATATATATATATATATATCATCATCATCATCATCATCATCATCATCATCATCATCATCATCATCGTTTAACGTCCGC